>NW_028270159.1:95935194-96136444 GCF_037043375.1 Chiloscyllium plagiosum | reverse complement strand
CTCTCTCTCTCGCATACACATTCTCTCTCTCACACTCGCATTTCATCTCTCACACACACATTCTCTCTCATACACACGTATTCTCTTTCAGACACACGTATTCTCTCTCACACACGCAGTCTCTCTCTCACACACGTATTCTCTCTCACACACACGTCTTCTCTCTCACACACTCACCTTCTCTCTCTCACACTCATTCTCTCTCTCACGCAAGCATTCTCTCTCACAGACACATTCTTTCTCACATACGTATTCTCTCTCACACACACATACCCTCTCTCACACACGTAATCTCTCTCTCACACACATGTGTTCTGTCTCACACACACGTATTCTCTCTCTCACACACGTATTATCTCTCTTTCACACCCACATTCTCTCCCTCACACACATTCTCTCTCTCAGGCACATGAATTCTCTCTCACACACATTCTGTCTCTGACACCTCATTCTCTCTCTCACACACTTTTTCTCTCTCACAAAAACACGCATTCTCTCTCACACACACGTATTCTCTCTCACACACACACGTATTCTCTATCTCTCACACCCACGTTCTCTCTCACACACACATTCTCTCTCACACACATTCGCTCTCACACACACGCATGCTCTCTCTCACACACATTATGTCTCTTACACCTCATTCCCTCTCTCATACACGCGCATTCTTTCTCACACACACGTATTCTCTCTCTCACACCCACGTTCTCTCTCTCACACATTTTCGTTCTCACACACATGTATTCTCTCACACACAAACACATTTTCTCTCACACACACGCATTCTCTCTCTCACACACGTATTCTCTCTCAGACACACACGTATTCTCTATCTCTCACACACACATTCTCTCTCTCACACACTCACTCTATCTCTCACACACACATTCTCTCTCTTACACACGTAATCTCTCTCACACACACACACACACAATTTCTCTCTCTCACACATACCTTTTCTCTCTCACAACATTCTCTCTCACACATACATACATTCTCTCACATACACACATACACACAACATTCTCTCTCAAACACATTCTCTCTCTCACATACTCATTCTCTCTCACACACACATCTTCACCCTCACACACACATTCTCTCACACACACGTATTTTATCACACACACACGTATAGTCTCTCTCACACACATTCTCATTCTCACACACACACTTTCTCTCTCACACACGTATTCTCTCTCACACACACATTCTCTCTCACTCACGCACGTATTCTCTCTCACACACGTATTCTCTCTCACACTCACACATTCTCTCTCACACAAACGTATTCTCTCTCACACACACACATTCTCTCTCACACACACACATACTCTCTCTCACACCCAAGGAATTTTCTCGCTTTCACACGTATTCTCTCTCACACACACACAAGTATTCTCTCTCACACACACACATTCACTCTCACACACTCGTAATCTCTCTCACGCACAAATGTATCTCTCTCACACACACGCATTCTCTCTCACACACACCAGTATTCTCTATCTCTCACACGCACATTCTCTCTCTTACGCACGTAATCTCTCTCTATCACAAACGCATTCTCTCTCACACACACAGTTTCTCTTTCAGACACACATTCTCTCACTCACACGCACATTCTCTCTCACACACCTATTCTCTCTCTCACACACACATACCCTCTCACATACACACGCATTCTCTCTCACACACACGTATTCTCTCTCTCACACATGCATTCTCTCACACACACGTATTATCTCTCCCTCACACACGAATTCTCTCTGTCACACGTATTCACTATCTCACACACACATTTTCTCTCTCACACACGTATTCTCTCTCACACACACAATCTCTCTCACACACACAAATTCTCTCTCACACACGCACGTATTCTCTCTCTCACACAGGTATTTTCTCTCTCACACACGCATTCTCTCTCACACACGCGTATTCAATCTCTCTCTCACACACATTCTCTCTCTCTCACACACATTCTCTCTCTCACAACATAGGAATTTTCTCTCTCACACACGTATTCTCTCTCTCACACACATGTATTCTCTCTCACACACACACATTCTCTCTCTCCCACACACACATTCTCTCTCTCACATATATACATTTTCTCTCACACACACACACATATTCTCTCACACTCGCACACATTCACTCACTCACGCAGACGTATTCTCTCTCACACACACACATTCTCACTCTCACACACACACAATCTCTCTCACACACACGCATTCTCTCTCTCGCACACGTGTTCTCTTTCTCACACACTCATTCTCTGTCTCACACATTCTCTCACACACACATGCATTATTTCTCTCACACACATTATCTCTCTTACTCACACATTCTCTCTCTCACACGTATTGTCTCTCTCACACACATTCTCGCTCACATACATGTATTCTCTCACACACATATTCTCTCTTACACACGCACATTCTCTCTCTCTTACACGCGTATTCTCTCTCTCACACGCGTATTCTCTCTCTCATACACGAATTCTCCACACACACATTCTCTCTCTCACACACAATCTCGCTCTCACACACGCACATTCTCTCACACACATTCTCTCTCTCACACCCCATTCTCTCTCACACACACGCATTCTCCCTCACACACACGTATTCTCTCTCTCACACTCTCATTCTCTCTCTCACACACACACATTCTCTCTCTCACACACACATTCCCTCTCACACACACATTCTATCTCACACACACTCATTCTCTCTCTCTCACATACGTATTCTCTCTCTCACACTCGTATTCTCTCTCTCACACACGAATTCTCTCTCTCACACACACATTCTCTCTCTCTCTTACACACACAATCTCTCTCACACACACACGCATTTTCTCTCTCACACACACATCTTCTCCCTCACACACACATTCTCTCTCTCTCACACATACATTCTCTCTCACACACCTATTCTCTCTCACACACACAGACATACCCTCTCACATACACACGCATTCTCTCTCTCACACACGTATTCTCTCTCTCACACATGCATTCTCTCACACACACGTATTATCTCTCCCTCACACACGAATTCTCTCTCTCACACGTATTCACTATCTCACACACACATTTTCTCTCTCACACACGTATTCTCTCTCACACACACAATCTCTCTCACACACACAAATTCTCTCTCACACACGCACGTATTCTCTCTCTCACACAGGTATTTTCTCTCTCACACACGCATTCTCTCTCACACACGCGTATTCAATCTCTCTCTCACACACATTCTCTCTCTCTCACACACATTCTCTCTCTCACAACATAGGAATTTTCTCTCTCACACACGTATTCTCTCTCACACACACACGTATTCTCTCACACACACACTCTCTCTCTGTCCCACACACACATTCTCTCACATATATACATTCTCTCTCACGCACATACATATTCTCTCACACTCGCACACATTCACTCACTCACGCAGACGTATTCTCTCTCACACACACACATTCTCACTCTCACACACACACAATCTCTCTCACACACACGCATTCTCTCTCTCGCACACGTGTTCTCTTTCTCACACACTCATTCTCTGTCTCACACATTCTCTCACACACACATGCATTATCTCTCTCACACACATTATCTCTCTTACTCACACATTCTCTCTCTCACACGTATTGTCTCTCTCACACACATTCTCGCTCACATACATGTATTCTCTCACACACATATTCTCTCTTACACACGCACATTCTCTCTCTCTTACACGCGTATTCTCTCTCTCACACACCTATTCTCTCTCTCATACACGAATTCTCCACACACACATTCTCTCTATCACACACAAACACAATCTCGCTCTCACACACGCACATTCTCTCACACACATTCTCTCTCTCACACCCCATTCTCTCTCACACACACGCATTCTCCCTCACACACACGTATTCTCTCTCTCACACTCTCATTCTCTCTCTCACACACACACATTCTCTCTCTCACACACACATTCCCTCTCACACACACATTCTATCTCACACACACTCATTCTCTCTCTCTCACATACGTATTCTCTCTCTCACACTCGTATTCTCTCTCTCACACACGAATTCTCTCTCTCACACACACATTCTCTCTCTCTCTTACACACACAACCTCTCTCACACACACACGCATTTTCTCTCTCACACACACATCTTCTCCCTCACACACACATTCTCTCTCTCTCACACATGTATTTTCTCACACACACGTATAGTCTCTCTCACACACATTCTCTCTCTCACACACACACTTTCTCTCTCACACACGTATTCTCTCTCACACACACATTCTCTCTCACTCACGCACGTATTCTCTCTCACACACGTATTCTCTCTCACACTCACACATTCTCTCTCACACAAACGTATTCTCTCTCACACACACACATTCTCTCTCTCACACACACATACTCTCTCTCACACCCAAGGAATTTTCTCGCTTTCACACGTATTCTCTCTCACACACACACAAGTATTCTCTCTCACACACACACATTCACTCTCACACACTCGTAATCTCTCTCACACACACATGTATCTCTCTCACACACACGCATTCTCTCTCACACACACAAGTATTCTCTATCTCTCACACACACATTCTCTCTCTTACACACGTAATCTCTCTCTATCACAAACGCATTCTCTATCACACACACATTTTCTCTTTCAGACACACATTCTCTCTCTCACACGCACATTCTCTCTCTCACACACATACATTCTCTCTCACACACCTATTCTCTCTCACACACACACATTCCCTCTCAAATACACACGCATTCTCTCTCACACACACGTATTCTCTCTCTCACACCCCATTCTCTCTCACACACGCGCATTCTCCCTCACACACACGTATTCTCTCTCTCACACTCTCATTCTCTCTCACACACACACACACATTCTCTCTCTCACACACACATTCCCTCTCACACACACATTCTATCTCACACACACTCATTCTCTCTCTCTCACATACGGATTATCTCTCTCACACTCGTATTCTCTCTCTCACACACGAATTCTTTCTCACACACACACATTCTCTCTCTCTCTTACACACACAATCTCTCACAAACACACACACGCATTTTCTCTCTCACACACACATCTTCTCCCTATCACACACATTCTCTCTCACTCACACATGTATTTTCTCACACACACACGTATAGTCTCTCTCACACACATTCTCTCTCTCACACACACACTTTCTCTCTCACACACTTATTCTCTCTCACACACACATTCTCTCTCACTCACGCACGTATTCTCTCTCACACACGTATTCTCTCTCACACTCACACATTCTCTCTCACACAAACGTATTCTCTCTCTCACACACACATTCTCTCTCACACACACATACTCTCTCTCACACCCAAGGAATTTTCTCGCTTTCACACGTATTCTCTCTCACACACACACAAGTATTCTCTCTCACACACACACATTCACTCTCACACACTCGTAATCTCTCTCACACACACATGTATCTCTCTCACACACACGCATTCTCTCTCACACACACAAGTATTCTCTATCTCTCACACACACATTCTCTCTCTTACGCACGTAATCTCTCTCTATCACAAACGCATTCTCTCTCACACACACATTTTATCTTTCAGACACACATTCTCTCTCTCACACGCACATTCTCTCTCTCACACATACATTCTCTCTCACACACCTATTCTCTCTCACACACACACATTCCCTCTCAAATACACACGCATTCTCTCTCACACACACGTATTCTCTCTCTCACACATGCATTCTCTCTCACACACGTATTATCTCTCCCTCACACACGAATTCTCTGTGTCACACGTATTCACTATCTCACACACACATTTTCTCTCTCACACACGTTTTCTCTCTCACACACACAATCTCTCACACACACACATTCTCTCTCACACACGCACGTATTCTCTCTCTCACACAGGTATTTTCTCTCTCACACGCATTCTCGCTCTCACACACGTATTCAATCTCTCTCTCACACACATTCTCTCTCTCTCACACACATTCTCTCTCTCACAACATAGGAATTTTCTCTCACACACGTATTCTCTCTCACACACACATGTATTCTCTCTCTCACACACACATTCTCTCTCTCCCACGCACACATTCTCTCTCTCACATATATACATTCTCTCTCGCACACAGACATATTCTTTCACACTCGCACACATTCACTCACTCACGCAGACGTATTCTCTCACACACACACACATTCTCACTCTCACACACGCACAATCTCTCTCACACACACGCATTCTCTCTCTCGCACACGTGTTCTCTCTCTCACACACTCATTCTCTGTCTCACACATTCTCTCTCACACACATGCATTATCTCTCTCACACACATTATCTCTCTTACTCACGCATTCTCTCTCTCACACACGTATTGTCTCTCCCACACACATGCTCGCTCACATACATGTATTCTCTCACACACATGTTCTCTCTTACACACGCACATTCTCTCTCTCTTACACGCGTATTCTCTCTCTCACACGCGTATTCTCTCTCTCATACACGAATTCTCCACACACACATTCTCTCTCTCACACACAAACACAATCTCGCTCTCACACACGCACATTCTCTCACACACATTCTCTCTCTCACACCCCATTCTCTCTCACACACACGCATTCTCCCTCACACACACGTATTCTCTCTCACGCACTCTCATTCTCGCTCTCACACACACATTCTCTCTCTCTCTTACACACACAATCTCTCTCTCACACACACGTATTCTCTCTCTCACACACACATTCTCTCTCTCCCACACACATTTTACCTCTCACACAAGTATTCTCTCTCTCACACAGTTATTCTGTCTCACACACACACATTCCCTCTCACATGCACATTCTCTCTCACATACACTCATTCTCTCTCACACACATGCATTGTCTCTCACACGCACACTTTCTCTCTCTCCCACACACACATTCTCTCTCTCACATATATACATTCTCTCTCACACACACCTATTCTCTCACACTCGCACACATTCTGTCTCTCACGCAGGCGTATTCTCTCTCACACACACTCATTCTCTCTCTCACACACACGTATTCTCTCTCACACACTCATTCTCTCTCTCACACATTCTCTCTCACGCACATGCATTATCTCTCTCACACACATTCTCTCTCTTACTCACGCATTCTCTCTCTCACACACGTATTGTCTCTCACACACACACATTCTCTCTTACACACGCATAATCTCTCTCTTACACGCGTATTCTCTCTCTCACGCGCGTATTCTCTCTCTCATACACGAATTCTCCACGCACACATTCTCTCTCTCACAAACCAACACAATCTCGCTCAATCACACGCACATTCTCTCACACACATTCTCTCTCTCACACCCCATTCTCTCTCACACACACGCATTCTCTCTCACACACACGTATTCTCTCTCACACACACGTATTCTCTCTCTCACACCCACGTTCTCTCTCTCACACACTTTTTCTCTCTCACAAAAACACGCATTCTCTCTCACACACACGTATTCTCTCTCACACACACACGTATTCTCTATCTCTCACACCCACGTTCTCTCTCTCACACACATTCTCTCTCACACACATTCTCTCTCACGCACACGTATTCTCTCTCTCACACACATTATCTCTCTTTCACCTCATTCTCTCTCTCACACCCACGTTCTCTCTCTCACACATTTTCGTTCTCACACACATGTATTCTCTCACACACACACACATTTTCTCTCACACACACGCATTCTCTCTCAGACACACACGTATTCTCTATCTCTCACACACACATTCTCTCTCTCACACACTCATTCTATCTCTCACACACGCATTCTCTCCCTTACACACGTAATCTCTCTCACACACACACACATTTTCACTCTCACACATACATCTTCTCCCTCACACACACATTCTCTCTCTCACACACACGTATTTTCTCACACACACACGTATAGTCTCTCTCACACACATTCTCTCTCTCACACACACACTTTCTCTCTCACACACGTATTCTATCACACGCACACATTCTCTCTCACTCACGCACGTATTCTCTCTCACACACGTATTCTCTCTCACACTCACACATTCTCTCTCACACAAACGTATTCTCTCTCTCACACACACATTCTCTCACACACACACACACACATACTCTCTCTCACACCCAAGGAATTTTCTCGCTTTCACACGTATTCTCTCTCACACACACACAAGTATTCTCTCTCACACACACACATTCGCTCTCACACACACAAGTATTCTCTATCTCTCACACACACATTCTCTCTCTTACACACGTAATCTCTCTCTATCACAAACGCATTCTCTATCACACACACATTTTCTCTTTCAGACACACATTCTCTCTCTCACACGCACATTCTCTCTCTCACACATACATTCTCTCTCACACACCTATTCACACTCACACACACACATTCCCTCTCAAATACACACGCATTCTCTCTCACACATACGTATTCTCTCTCACACACATGCATTCTCTCACACACATTATCTCTCTTACTCACGCATTCTCTCTCCCACACACATTCTCGCTCACATACATGTATTCTCTCACACACATATTCTCTCTTACACACGCACATTCTCTCTCTCTTACACGCGTATTCTCTCTCTCACACGCGTATTCTCTATCTCATACACGAATTGTCCACACACACATTCTCTCTCTCACACACAAACACAATCTCGCTCTCACACACGCACATTCTCTCACACACATTCTCTCTCTCACACCCCATTCTCTCTCACACACACGCAATCTCCCTCACACACACGTATTCTTTCTCACACACTCTCATTCTCTCTCTCACACACACACATTCTCTCTCTCACACACACATTCCCTCTCACACACACATTCTATCTCACACACACTCATTCTCTCTCTCACACACACGTATTCTCTCTCTCACACTCGTATTCTCTCTCTCACACACGAATTCTCTCGCTCACACACACATTCTCTCTCTCTCTTACACACGCAATCTCTCTCACACACACACACATTTTATCTCTCACACACACATCTTCTCCCTCACACACACATTCTCTCTCTCACACACACGTATTTTCTCAAACACACACGTATAGTCTCTCTCACACACATTCTCTCTCTCACACACACACTTTCTCTCTCACACACGTATTCTCTCTCACACACACATTCTCTCTCACTCACGCACGTATTCTCTCTCACACACGTATTCTCTTTCACACTCACACATTCTCTCTCACACAAACGTATTCTCTCTCACACACACACATTCTCTCTCACACACACACATACTCTCTCTCACACCCAAGGAATTTTCTCGCTTTCACACGTATTCTCTCTCACACACACACAAGTATTCTCTCTCACACACACACATTCACTCTCACACACTCGTAATCTCTCTCTCACACACATGTATCTCTCTCACACACACGCATTCTCTCTCTCACACACAAGTATTCTCTATCTCTCACACACACATTCTCTCTCTTACGCACGTAATCTCTCTCTATCACAAACGCATTCTCTCTCACACACACATTTTCTCTTTCAGACACACATTCTCTCTCTCACACGCATATTCTCTCTCTCACACAAACATTCTCTCTCACACACCTATTCTCTCTCTCACACACACACATTCCCTCTCAAATACACACGCATTCTCTCTCACACACACGTATTCTCTCTCTCACACATGCATTCTCTCACACACACGTATTATCTCTCCCTCACACACGAATTCTCTCTCTCACACGTATTCACTATCTCACACACACAGTTTCTCTCTCACACACGTATTCTCTCTCACACACACAATCTCTCTCACACACACATTCTATCTCACACACGCACGTATTCTCTCTCTCACACAGGTATTTTCTCTCTTACACGCATTCTCGCTCACACACACGTATTCAATCTCTCTCTCACACACATTCTCTCTCTCTCACACACATTCTCTCTCTCACAATATAGGAATTTTCTCTCTCACACACACGTATTCTCTCACACACACATGTGTTCTCTCTCACACACACACACATTCTCTCTCTCCCACACACACATTCTCTCTCTCACAAATATACATTCTCTCTCACACACACACATATTCTCTCACACTCGCACACATTCACTCACTCACGCAGACTTATTCTCCCTCACACACACATTTTCACTCTCACACACACAATCTCTCTCACACACAGGCATTCTCTCTCTCGCACACGTGTTCTCTCTCTCACACACTCATTCTCTATCTCACACATTCTCTCTCACACTCATGCATTATCTCTCTCACACACATTATCTCTCTTACTCACGCATTCTCTCTCTCACACGTATTGTCTCTCTCACACACATTCTCGCTCACATACATGTATTCTCTCACACACATATTCTATCTTACACACGCACATTCTCTCTCTCTTACACGCGTATTCTCTCTCTCACACGCGTATTCTCTCTCTCACACACAAACACAATCTCGCTCTCACACACGCACATTCTCTCACACACATTCTCTCTCTCACACCCCATTCTCTCTCACACACACGCATTCTCCCTCACACACACGTATTCTCTCTCACACACTCTCATTCTCTCTCTCACACACACACATTCTCTCTCTCACACACACATTCCCTCTCACACACACTCATTCTCTCTCTCACACACACGTATTCTCTCTCTCACACTCGTATTCTCTCTCTCACACACGAATTCTCTCTCTCACACACACATTCTCTCTCTCTCTTACACACACAATCTCTCTCTCACACACACGTATTCTCTCTCTCACACACACATTCTCTCTCTCCCACACACATTTTACCTCTCACACACACATTCTCTCTCTCACACAAGTATTCTCTCTCACACACACACATTCCCTCTCACATGCACATTCTCTCTCACATACACGCATTCTCTCTCACACACACACTTTCTCTCTCTCCCACACACACATTCTCTCTCTCACATATATACATTCTCTCTCACACACACATATTCTCTCACACTCGCACACATTCTGTCTCTCACGCAGGAGTATTCTCTCTCACACACACACATTCTCTCTCTCACACACAAATTCTCTCTCACACACACGCATTCTCTCTCTCACACACGTATTCCCTCTCACACACTCATTCTCTGTCTCACACAATCTCTCTCACGCACATGCATTATCTCTCTCACACACATTCTCTCTCTTACTCACGCATTCTCTCTCTCACACACGTATTGTCTCTCACACACACACATTCTCTCTTACACACGCACAATCTCTCTCTTACACGCGTATTCTCTCTCTCACACGCGTATTCTCTCTCTCATACACGAATTCTCCACGCACACATTCTCTCTCTCACAAACCAACACCATCTCGCTCAATCACACGCACATTCTCTCACACACATTCTCTCTCTCACACCCCATTCTCTCTCACACACACGCATTCTCTCTCTCACACACGTATTCTCTCTCACACACTCTCATTCTCTCTCACACACACACATTCTCTCTCTCACACACACATTGCCTCTCACACACACATTCTATCTCACACACACTCATTCTCTCTCCCTCACACATGTATTCGCTCTCTCACACATTCTTTCTCTCTCACACACGCATTCTCTCTCTAACACACGTATTCTCTCTCACACACACTCATTCCTTCTCTCTCTCACACACAATCTCTTTCTCTCTCACACACACATTCTCTCTCTCCCACAACCACATTCTCTCTCTCACGCACACACATTCTCTCTCTCACATATAAACGTTCTCTCTCTCACACACACACATTCTCTCCCACTCGTATACATTCTCTCTCTCACACAGACGTATTCTCTCACACACACACACATTCTCTCTCTCTCACGCACAAATTCTCTTTCACACACACGCATTCACTCTCTCGCACACGTATTCTCTCTCTCACACACTCATTCTCTCTCTGACACACACACATTCATTCACTCTCTCTCACTCAAATTGCCTCTCACAAGCACATTCACTCTCACATACATATTCTCTCTCACACACACACATTCTCTCTCTCACACACGCATTTTATCTCTCACACACACATTCTCTCTCACACACACATTCTCTCTCACACACACGCATTCTCTCTCTCACACACATTATCTCTCTCTCACACGCACACATTCTCTCTCACACACATTCTTATTTTCACACGCACATTCTCTCTCTCACACACACGTTTACTCTCTTTTATACAAAACATTCTCTCTCACACACACATTCTCTCTTTCACACACATTTTCTCTCTCACACGCGTATTCTCTCACATGCAGACGTCTTCCCTCTCTCTCACACACGTATTCTCACTCTCACACAAACATTCTCTCTCTCACCCACACACATTCTCTCTCACACACGTATTCTCTCTCTCACACACACATTCTCCCACACACACACACGTATTCGTACTCTCACACACGTGGTCTCTGTCTCTCACACACATATTCTCTCTCACACAGAGACATTATCTCTCACGCACACATGTTCTCTCACTCACACACGTTTTCTCTCACACACACATTCTCTCACACACACATTCTCTCTCTCACACACGCATTCTCTCTCTCACACACACATATTCTCTCTCACAGACACATATTCTCTCTCACACAGACAAACATTCTCTCTCACACACGTTTTCTCTCACACACACTTTCTCTCTCACACACACACATTTTACCTCACACACACATTCTCTCTCATACACACGTATTCTCTCTCAGACACTTATGCTCTCTCACACACACGTATTCTCTCTCTCACACACGTATTCTCTCTCACACACACATTCTCTCTCACGTACACACATTCTCTCTCACGCACACACACGCAATCTCTCTCTCACACATACACATTCTCACTCTCACACACACATACACATTCTCTCTCACGGACACATTCTGTCTCACACACACTCATTCTCTCTCTCACACACGCATTTGCTCTCTCACACACACATTCTCTCTCATACACACGTATTCTCTCTCTCACACACGTATTCTCTCTCTCTCACACACACACACAATCTCTCTCTCTCTCACACACACACACATTCTCCCACACACATTCCCTCTCTCACACGCATACGCATTCTCTCTCTCACACACGTATTCTCTCTCACACACACATTCTCTCGCACACACAAAAATTCTCTCTCACGCACACACACACAATCTCTCTCTCTCTCACACACATTCTCACTCGCACACACATTCTCACTCACGCACACATTCTGTCTCACACACACATTCTCTCTCTCACACACACACATTCTCACCCTCACACTCACATTCTCTCTCACACACACATTCTCTCCCACACAAACGCATTCTCTCACACACACACACGTACTCTCTATCACACTGGTATTCTCTCTCTCACACACGAATTCTCTCTCACACACACACATTCACTCACTCACACAGACACAATCGCTCTCTCACACACACATTCTCTCACGCATTCTCTCACTCACACACTCATTCTCTCTCACACATACACATTCTCTCTCTCACAAAAACTCATTCTCTCTCACACACACACATATTCTCTCACACTCGCACACATTCACTCACTCACGCAGACTTATTCTCCCTCACACACACATTTTCACTCTCACACACACAATCTCTCTCACACACAGGCATTCTCTCTCTCGCACACGTGTTCTCTCTCTCACACACTCATTCTCTATCTCACACATTCTCTCTCACACTCATGCATTATCTCTCTCACACACATTATCTCTCTTACTCACGCATTCTCTCTCTCACACGTATTGTCTCTCTCACACACATTCTCGCTCACATACATGTATTCTCTCACACACATATTCTCTCTCTCTTACACGCACATTCTCTCTCTCTTACACGCGTATTCTCTCTCTCACACGCGTATTCTCTCTCTCACACACAAACACAATCTCGCTCTCACACACGCACATTCTCTCACACACATTCTCTCTCTCACACCCCATTCTCTCTCACACACACGCATTCTCCCTCACACACACGTATTCTCTCTCACACACTCTCATTCTCTCTCTCTCACACACACATTCTCTCTCTCACACACACATTCCCTCTCACACACACTCATTCTCTCTCTCACACACACGTATTCTCTCTCTCACACTCGTATTCTCTCTCTCACACACGAATTCTCTCTCTCACACACACATTCTCTCTCTCTCTTACACACACAATCTCTCTCTCACACACACGTATTCTCTCTCTCACACACACATTCTCTCTCTCCCACACACATTTTACCTCTCACACACACATTCTCTCTCTCACACAAGTATTCTCTCTCACACACACACATTCCCTCTCACATGCACATTCTCTCTCACATACACGCATTCTCTCTCACACACACACTTTCTCTCTCTCCCACACACACATTCTCTCTCTCACATATATACATTCTCTCTCACACACACATATTCTCTCACACTCGCACACATTCTGTCTCTCACGCAGGAGTATTCTCTCTCACACACACACATTCTCTCTCTCACACACAAATTCTCTCTCACACACACGCATTCTCTCTCTCACACACGTATTCCCTCTCACACACTCATTCTCTGTCTCACACAATCTCTCTCACGCACATGCATTATCTCTCTCACACACATTCTCTCTCTTACTCACGCATTCTCTCTCACACACACGCATTCTCTCTCTCACACACGTATTCTCTCTCACACACTCTCATTCTCTCTCTCACACACACATTCTCTCTCTCACACACACATTGCCTCTCACACACACATTCTATCTCACACACACTCATTCTCTCTCCCTCACACATGTATTCGCTCTCTCACACATTCTTTCTCTCTCACACACGCATTCTCTCTCTAACACTCGTATTCTCTCTCACACACACTCATTCCTTCTCTCTCTCACACACAATCTCTCTCTCTCTCACACACACATTCTCTCTCTCCCACAACCACATTCTCTCTCTCACGCACACACATTCTCTCTCTCACATATAAACGTTCTCTCTCTCACACACACACATTCTCTCCCACTCGTATACATTCTCTCTCTCACACAGACGTATTCTCTCACACACACACACATTCTCTCTCTCTCACGCACACATTCTCTTTCACACACACGCATTCACTCTCTCGCACACGTATTCTCTCTCTCACACACTCATTCTCTCTCTGACACACACACATTCACTCTCTCTCACTCAAATTGCCTCTCACAAGCACATTCACTCTCACATACATATTCTCTCTCACACACACTCATTCTCTCTCTCACACACGCATTTTATCTCTCACACACACATTCTCTCTCACACACACATTCTCTCTCACACACACGCATTCTCTCTCTCACACACATTATCTCTCTCTCACACGCACACATTCTCTCTCACACACATTCTTATTTTCACACGCACATTCTCTCTCTCACACACACGTTTACTCTCTCTTATACAAAACATTCTCTCACACACACACATTCTCTCTCACATACACATTTTCTCTCTCACACGCGTATTCTCACTCATACACACGTCTTCCCTCTCTCTCACACACGTATTCTCACTCTCACACAAACATTCTCTCTCTCACCCACACACATTCTCTCTCACACACGTATTCTCTCTCTCACACACACATTCTCCCACACACACACACGTATTCGTACTCTCACACACGTGGTCTCTGTCTCTCACACACATGTTCTCTCTCACACAGAGACATATCTCTCACGCACACATGTTCTCTCACTCACACACGTTTTCTCTCACACACACATTCTCTCACACACACATTCTCTCTCTCACACACGCATTCTCTCTCTCACACACACATATTCTCTCTCACAGACACATATTCTCTCTCACACAGACAAACATTCTCTCTCACACACGTATTCTCTCTCTCACACACACTTTCTCTCTCACACACACACATTTTACCTCACACACACATTCTCTCTCATACACACGTATTCTCTCTCAGACACTTATCCTCTCTCACACACACGTATTCTCTCTCTCACACACGTATTCTCTCTCACACACACATTCTCTCTCACATACACAAATTCTCTTTCACGCACACACACGCAATCTCTCTCTCACACATACACATTCTCACTCTCACACACACATACACATTCTCTCTCACGGACACATTCTGTCTCACACACACTCATTCTCTCTCTCACACACGCATTTGCTCTCTCACACACACATTCTCTCTCATACACACGTATTCTCTCTCTCACACACGTATTCTCTCTCTCTCACACACACACACAATCTCTCTCTCTCTCACACACACACACATTCTCCCACACACATTCCCTCTCTCACACGCATACGCATTCTCTCTCTCACACACGTATTCTCTCTCACACACACATTCTCTCGCACACACAAAAATTCTCTCTCACGCACACACACACAATCTCTCTCTCTCTCACACACATTCTCACTCGCACACACATTCTCACTCACGCACACATTCTGTCTCACACACACATTCTCTCTCTCACACACACACATTCTCACTCTCACACTCACATTCTCTCTCACACACACATTCTCTCCCACACAAACGCATTCTCTCTCACACACACACGTACTCTCTATCACACTGGTATTCTCTCTCTCACACACGAATTCTCTCTCACACACACACATTCACTCACTCACACAGACACAATCGCTCTCTCACACACACATTCTCTCACGCATTCTCTCACTCACACACTCATTCTCTCTCACACATACACATTCTCTCTCTCACAAAAACTCATTCTCTCTCACACACACGAATTCTCTCTCTCACACACACATTCTCTCTCACACACGCACGTACTCTCTCTCTCACACAGATATTTTCTCTCTCACACACGTATTCTCTCTCACACACGTATTCAATCTCTCTCTCACACACATTCTCTCTCTCACACACACATTCTCTCTCTCACAACACAGGAATTTTCTCTCTCACACACGTATTCTCTCTCACACACACACGTATTCTCTCACACACACACACTCTCTCTGTCCCACACACACATTCTCTCACATATATACATTCTCTCTCACGCACATACATATTCTCTCACACTCGCACACATTCACTCACTCACGCAGACGTATTCTCTCTCACACACACACATTCTCACTCTCACACACACACAATCTCTCTCACACACACGCATTCTCTCTCTCACACACGTGTTCTCTCTCTCACGCACTCATTCTCTGTCTCACACATTCTCTCTCACACACACGCATTCTCTCTCTCATACACGGATTGTCTCTCTCACACACATTCTCGCACACATACATGTATACTCTCACACACACATTCTTACACACGCACATTCTCTCTCTCTTACACGCGTATTCTCTCTATCACACGCGTATTCTCTCTCTCATACACCAATTCTCCACACACATATTCTCTCTCTCACACACAAACACAATCACGCTCTCACACACGCACATTCTCTCCCACACATTCTCTCTCTCACACCCATTCTCTCTCACACACACGCATTCTCCCTCACACACACGTAATCACTTTCACACACTCTCATTCTCTCTCTCACACACATGCATTCTCTCTCACACACACACATTTCCTCTCACACACACATTCTATCTCACACACACACATTCTCTCTCCCTCACACACGTATTCTCTCTCACACACACGCATTCTCTCTCACACACGCATTCTCTCTCTAACAAACGTATTCTCTCTCACACACACTCATTCCCTCTCTCTCTCACACACACATTCTCTCTCTCCCACAAACACATTCTCTCTATCACGCACACACACATTCTCTCTCTCACATATATACATTCTCTCTCTCACACGGACGTATTCTCTCACACACACACATTCTCTCTCTCTCACGCACACTGTCTCTCACACACGTGTTCTCTCTCGCACAGAGACATTATCTCTCACGCACACGTGTTCTCTCACACACACACGTTTTCTCTCTCACACACACATTCTCTCACACACACATTCTCTCTCTCACACACGCATTCTCTCTCACACACACATATTCTCTGTCACACACATATTCTCTCTCACACAGACAAACATTCTCTCTCACACACGTATTCTCTCTCTCACACACATTTTCTCTCTCTCACACACACATTTTACCTCTCACACACACATTCTCTCTCATACACACGTATTCTCTCTCAGACACGTATTCTCTCACACACGCACGTATTCTCTCTCACACACACGTATTCTCTCTCTCACACACATTCTCTCTCACATACACAAATTCTCTCTCACGCACACACACGCAATCTTTCTCACACACATACACATTCTCACTCTCACACACACATACACATTCTCTCTCACGCACACATTCTGTCTCACACACACTCATTCTCTCTCTCACACACACACATTTGCTCTCTCACACACACATTCTCTCTCTTACACACGTATTCTCTCTCTCACACACGTATTCTCTCTCTCTCACACACACACACAATCTCTCTCTCACACACACACATTCTCCCACACACATTCTCTCTCTCACACACTCATTCTCTCTCACACATTCTCTCTCTCACACACACACATTCTCACTCTCACACTCACATTCTCTCTCACACACACATTCTCTCTCACACAAACGCATTCTCTCTCTCCCACACACGTATTCTCTCTCTCACACTCGTATTCTCTCTCTCACACACGAATTCTCTCTCACACACACACATTCACTCACTCACACACAGACACAATCGCTCTCTCACACACACATTCTCTCACGCATTCTCTCACTCACAAACTCATTCTCTCTCACACATACGCATTCTCTCTCTCACACACTTATTCTCTCTCACACACACGCATTCTCTCTCTCACACACACATTCTCACTCACTCACACACATTCTTCTCTCTCACACACACAATCTCTCTCTCACACACACACATTCTCTCACACACATTGTCTCTCTCACACACTCATTCTCTCACACACCCACACATTCTCTCACACACATTCTCTCTCTCAAACACACATTCTCTTTCACACACACGCATTCTCTCTCACACACGTATTCTCCCTCACACACACTCATTCTCTCTCACACACACACACACACATTCTCTCTCTCTCAAACACACTTTCTCTCTCACAAACACATTCTCTCTCACACAAACACATTCACTCTCACATACCCATTCTCTCTCACAAAAACTCATTCTCTCTCACACACGCACGTATTCTCTCTCTCACACAGGTATATTCTCTCTCACACACGCATTCTCTCTCTCACACACGTATTCAATCTCTCTCTCACACACATTCTCTCTCTCTCACACACATTCTCTCTCTCACAACATAGGAATTTTCTCTCTCACACACGTATTCTCTCACACACACACATTATCTCTCTCCCACACACACATTCTCTCTCTCACATATATACATTCTCTCTCACACACACACATATTATCTCACACTCGCACACATTCACTCACTCACGCAGACGTATTCTCTCTCACACACACACATTCTCACTCTCACACACATTCTCTCTCTTCCTCACGCATTCTCTCTCTCACACACGTATTGTCTCTCTCACACACATTCTCGCTCACATACATGTATTCTCTCACACACACATTCTCTCTTACACTCGCACATTCTCTCTATCTTACACGCATATTCTCTCTCTCACACGCGTATGCTCTCTCTCATACACGAATTCTCCACACACACATTCTCTCTCTCACACACAAACACAATCTTGCTCTCACACACGCACATTCTCTCCCACACATTCTCTCTCTCACACCCCATTCTCTCTCACACACACGCATTCTCCCTCACACACACGTATTCTCTCTCTCACACTCTCATTCTCTCTCACACACACACACATTCTCTCTCTCACACACACATTCCCTCTCACACACACATTCTATCTCACACACACTCATTCTCTCTCTCTCTCACACACACACGTATTCTCTCTCTCACACTCGTATTCTCTCTCTCACACACGAATTCTCTCTCTCACACACACATTCTCTCTGTCTCTTACACACACAATCTCTCTCTCACACACACGTATTGTCTCTCTCACACACACATTCTCTCTCTCCCACACACACATTTTGCCTCTCACACACACATTCTCTCTCACACACAAGTATTCTCTCTCTCTCACACACGCATTCTGTCTCTCACACACGTATTCTCTCTCACACACTCATTCTCTGTCTCACACATTCTCTCTCACGCACATGCATTATCTCTCTCACACACATTCTCTCTCTTACTCACACATTCTCTCTCTCACACACGTATTGTCTCTCTCACACACACATTCCCTCTCACACATATTCTCTCTCTCACACACTCACATTCTCTCTCACATACACAGGTATTCTCTCACACACACATTCTCTCTTACACACGCGCAATCTCTCTCTTACACGCGTATTCTCTCGCTCACACGCGTATTCTCTCTCTCTCATGCACGAATTCCCCACACACACATTCTTTCTCTCACAAACCAACACAATCTCGCACTCACACACGCACATTCTCTCACACACATTCTCTCTCTCACACCCCATTCTCTCTCACACACACGCATTCTCTCTCTCACACACATATTCTCTCTCACACACTCTCATTCTCTCTCTCACACACACACATTCTCTCTCTCACACACACACATTCTCTCTCTCCCAAATACGCATTCACTCTCTCACGCACACACATTCTCTCTCTCACATATATACGTTCTCTCTCTCACACACACACACATTCTTTCCCACTCGTATACATTCTCTCTCTCACACAGACGTATTCTCTCTCACACACACACATTCTCTCTCTCTCACGCACACATTCTCTCTCACACACACGCATTCACTCTCTCGCACACGTATGCTCTCTCTCACACACTCATTCTCTCTCTGACACACACACATTCACTCTCTCTCACTCAAATTGCCTCTCACACGCACATTCTATCTCACATACATATTCTCTCTCACAAACACTCATTCTCTCTCTCACACACGCATTTTATCTCTCACACACACATTCTCTCTCACACACACACATTCTCTCTCACACACACACATTCTCTCTCTCACACACATTATCTCTCTCTCACACGCATACATTCTCTCTCACACACACACATTCTCATTTTCACACGCTCATTCTCTCTCTCACACACACGTTTTCTCTCTCTCATGCACAACATTCTTTCACACACACACACATTCTCTCTCACACACACATTTTCTCTCTCACACGCGTATTCTCTCTCATACACACGTCTTCCCTCTCTCTCACACACGTATTCTCACTCTCACACAAACATTCTCTCTCTCACACACACACATTCTCTCTCACACACGTGTTCTCTCTCTCACACACACATTCTCCGAAACACACACGTATTCGTACTCTCACACACGTGGTCTCTGTCTCTCACACACGTGTTCTCTCTCACACAGAGACATTATCTCTCACGCACACGTGTTCTCTCACACACACACGTTTTCTCTCTCACACATACATTCTCTCACACACACATTCTCTCTCTCACACACATATTCCCTCTCACACAGACAAACATTCTCTCTCACACACGTATTCTCTCTCTCACACACACTTTCTCTCTCTCACACACACATTTTACCTCTCACACACACATTCCCTCTCATGCACACGTATTCTCTCTCAGAGACGTATTCTCTCTCACACACACGTATTCTCTCTCTCACACACGTATTCTCTCTCACACACACATTCTCTCTCAAATACACAAATTCTCCCTCACGCACACACACGCAATCTCTCTCTCACACATGCACATTCTCACTCTCACACACACGTTCTCTCTCACGCACACATTCTGTCTAACACACACTCTCTCTCTCTCTCACACACACATTCTCTCTCACACACACGCATTTGCTCTCTCACACACACATTCTCTCTCATACACACGTATTCTCTCTCTCACACACGTATTCTCTCTCTCTCACACACACATAATCTCTCTCACACACACATTCTCCCACACACATTCTCTCTCTCACACACTCATTCTCTCTCACACTTACGCATTCTCTCTCACACACACATTCTCTCTCACACACACATTCTCTCGCACACACAAAAATTCTCTCTCACGCACACACACACAATCTCCCTCTCTCATACACACGTCTTCCCTCTCTCTCACACACGTATTCTCACTCTCACACAAACATTCTCTCTCACACACACACACATTCTCTCTCACACACGTATTCTCTCTCACACACACACATTCTCCCACACACACACGTATTCGTACTCTCACACACGTGGTCTCTGTCTCTCACACACGTGTTCTCTCTCGCACAGAGACATTATCTCTCACGCACACGTGTTCTCTCACACACACACGTTTTCTCTCTCACACACACATTCTCTCACACACACATTCTCTCTCTCACACACGCATTCTCTCTCACACACACATATTCTCTGTCACACACATATTCTCTCTCACACAGACAAACATTCTCTCTCACACACGTATTCTCTCTCTCACACACATTTTCTCTCTCGCACACACACATTTTACCTCTCACACACACATTCTCTCTCATACACACGTATTCTCTCTCAGAGACGTATTCTCTCACACACGCACGTATTCTCTTCACACACACGTATTCTCTCTCTCACACACATTCTCTCTCACATACACAAATTCTCTCTCACGCACACACATGCAATCTCTCTCTCACACATACACATTCTCACTCTCACACACTCATTCTCTCTCTCACACACACACATTTGCTCTCTCACACACACATTCTCTCTCTTACACACGTATTCTCTCTCACACACATGTATTCTCTCTCTCTCTCTCTCACACACACACAATCTCTCTCACACACACACACATTCTCCCACACACATTCTCTCTCTCACACACTCATTCTCTCTCACACATCCTCTCTCTCTCACACACACATTCTCACTCTCACACTCACATTCTCTCTCACACACACATTCTCTCTCACACAAACGCATTCTCTCTCTCCCACACACGTATTCTCTCTCTCACACTCGTATTCTCTCTCTCACACACGAATTCTCTCTCACGCACACACATTCACTCACTCACACACAGACACAATCGCTCTCTCACACACACATTCTCTCACGCATTCTCTCACTCACACACTCATTCTCTCTCACACATACGCATTCTCTCTCTCACACACTTATTCTCTCTCACACACACGCATTCTCTCTCTCACACACACATTCTCACTCACTCACACACATTCTTCTCTCTCACACACACAATCTCTCTCTCACACACACACATTCTCTCACACACATTCTCTCTCTCACACACTCGTTCTCTCACACACACACACATCCTCTCACACACATTCTCTCTCTCAAACACACATTCTCTTTCACACACACGCATTCTCTCTCATACACGTATTCTCCCTCACACACACTCATTCTCTCTCACACACACACACACATTCTCTCTCTCTAAAACACACTTTCTCTCTCACAAACACATTCTCTCTCACACAAACACATTCACTCTCACATACCCATTCTCTCTCACAAAACCTCATTCTCTCTCACACACACGAATTCTCTCTCACACACACACATTCTCTCTCACACACGCACGTATTCTCTCTCTCACACAGGTATATTCTCTCTCAAACACGCATTCTCTCTCTCACACACGTATTCAATCTCTCTCTCACACACATTCTCTCTCTCTCACACACATTCTCTCTCTCACAACATAGGAATTTTCTCTCTCACACACGTATTCTCTCCCACACACACACGTATTCTCTCTCTCACACACACACATTCTCTCTCTCCCACACACACATTCTCTCTCTCACATATATACATTCTCTCTCACACACACACATATTATCTCACACTCGCACACATTCACTCACTCACGCAGACGTATTCTCTCTCACACACACACATTCTCACTCTCACACACACACAATCTCTCTCACACACACGCATTCTCTCTCTCACACACGTGTTCTCTCTCTCACACACATGCATTATCTCTCTCACACACATTCTCTCTCTTCCTCACGCATTCTCTCTCTCACACACGTATTGTCTCTCTCACACACATTCTCGCTCACATACATGTACTCTCTCACACACACATTCTCTCTTACACACGCACATTCTCTCTCTCTTACACGCATATTCTCTCTCTCACACGCGTATGCTCTCTCTCATACACGAATTCTCCACACACACATTCTCTCTCTCACACACAAACACAATCTTGCTCTCACACACGCACATTCTCTCCCACACATTCTCTCTCTCACACCCCATTCTCTCTCACACACACGCATTCTCCCTCACACACACGTATTCTCTCTCTCACACTCTCATTCTCTCTCTCACACACACACATTCTCTCTCACACACACATTCCCTCTCACACATACATTCTATCTCACACACACTCATTCTCTCTCTCTCACACACACGTATTCTCTCTCTCACACTCGTATTCTCTCTCTCACACACGAATTCTCTCTCTCACACACACATTCATTCTCTCTCTTACACACACAATCTCTCTCTCACACACACGTATTGTCTCACACACACACACATTCTCTCTCTCCCACACACACATTTTGCATCTCACACACACATTCTCTCTCTCACACAAGTATTCTCTCTCACACACAAACTTTCCCTCTCACATGCACATTCTCTCTTACATACACTCATTCTATCTCACACACACGCATTCTGTCTCTCACACACGTATTCTCTCTCACACACTCATTCTCTGTCTCACACATTCTCTCTCACACACATGCATTATCTCTCTCACACACATTCTCTCTCTTACTCACACATTCTCTCTCTCACACACGTATTGTCTCTCTCACACACACATTCCCTCTCACACATATTCTCTCTCTCACACACTCACATTCTCTCTCACATACACAGGTATTCTCTCACACACTCATTCTCTCTTACACACGCACAATCTCTCTCTTAAACGCGTATTCTCTCGCTCACACGCGTATTCTCTCTCTCATACACGAATTCCCCACACACACATTCTTTCTCTCACAAACCAACACAATCTCGCACTCACACACGCACATTCTCTCACACACGTTCTCTCTCTCACACCCCATTCTCTCTCACACACACGCATTCTCTCTCTCACACACATATTCTCTCTCACACACGTATTCTCTCTCTCACACACACTTTCTCTCTCACACACACACATTTTACCTCTCACACACACATTCCCTCTCATGCACACGTATTCTCTCTCAGAGACGTATTCTCTCTCACACACACGTATTCTCTCTCTCACACACGTATTCTCTCTCACACACACATTCTCTCTCACATACACAAATTCTCCCTCACGCACACACACGCAATCTCTCTCTCACACATGCACATTCTCACACACACACCTTCTCTCTCACGCACACATTCTGTCTAACACACACTCATTCTCTCTCTCTCACACACACATTCTCTCTCACACACACGCATTTGCTCTCTCACACACACATTCTCTCTCATACACACGTATTCTCTCTCTCACACACGTATTCTCTCTCTCACACACACACATAATCTCTCTCACACACACATTCTCCCACACACATTCTCTCTCTCACACACTCATTCTCTCTCACACATACGCATTCTCTCTCACACACACATTCTCTCTCACACACACATTCTCTCGCACACACAAAAATTCTCTCTCACGCACACACACACAATCTCTCTCTCACACACACACATTCTCACTCGCACACACATTCTCACTCACGCACACATACTGTCTCACACACACACATTCTCTCTCTCACACATACACATTCTCACTCTCACACTCACATTCTCCCTCACACACACATTATCTCTCACACAAACGCATTCTCTCTCTCCCACACACGTATTCTCTCTCTCACACTCGTATTCTCTCTCTCACACACGACTTCTCTCTCACACACACACATTCACTCACTCACACACAGACACAATCGCTCTCTCACACACACATTCTCTCACGCATTCTCTCACTCACACACTCATTCTCTCTCACACATCCGCATTCTCTCTCTCTCTCACACACAAACAATATCTCTCTCACACACACACATTCTCTCTCACACACACATTCTCTCGCACACACAAAAATTCTCTCTCACGCACACACACACAATCTCTCTCTCACACACACACATTCTCTCTCTCTCACACACACATTCTCTCTCACACACACGCATTTGCTCTCTCACACACACATTCTCTCTCTTACACACGTATTCTCTCTCACACACACATATTCTCTCTCTCACACACACACACACAATCTCTCTCTCACACACACACATTCTCCCACACACATTCTCTCTCTCACACACTCATTCTCTCTCACACATTCTCTCTCTCACACACACATTCTCACTCTCACACTCACATTCTCTCTCTCACACACACATTCTCACTCTCACACTCACATTCTCTCTCACACACACATTCTCTCTCACACAAACGCTTTCTCTCTCTCCCACACACGTATTCTCTCTCTCACACTCGTATTCTCTCTCTCACACACGAATTCTCTCTCACACACACACATTCACTCACTCACACACAGACACAATCGCTCTCTCACACACACATTCTCTCACGCATTCTCTCACTCACACACTCATTCTCTCTCACACATACGCATTCTCTCTCACACACTTATTCTCTCTCACACACACGCATTCTCTCTCTCACACACACAATCTCACTCACTCACACACATTCTTCTCTCTCACACACACAATCTCTCTCACACACACACACATTCTCTCACACACATTGTCCCTCTCACACACTCATTCTCTCTAACACACACGCATTCTCTCTCACACACGTATTCTCCCTCACACACACATTCTCTCTCCCTCAAACACACTTTCTCTCTCACAAACACATTCTCTCTCTCACAAACACATTCACTCTCACATAACCATTCTCTCTCACAAAAACTCATTCTGTGTCACAGACACGAATTCTCTCTCACACACACACATTCTCTCTCCCACACACACATTCTCTCTCTCACACACACACATTCTCTCTCTCGCATATATACATTCTCTCTCACACACACACATTCTCTCTCACTCGCACACATTCTCTCTCTCACACAGACGTATTCTCTCTCAAACAAACGTATTCTCTCTCACACACACACATTCTCTCTCTCACACACACATACTCTCTCTCACACCCACGGAATTTTCTCGCTTTCACACGTATTCTCTCTCTCACACACATAAGTATTCTCTCTCACACACGCACATTCACTCTCACACACACGTAATCTCTCTCACACACACATGTATTCTCTCTCACACACATGCATTCTCTCTCACACACACAAGTATTCTCTATCTCTCACACACACATTCTCTCTCTTACGCACGTAATCTCTCTCTATCACAAACGCATTCTCTCTCACACACACATTTTCTCTTTCAGACACACATTCTCTCTCTTACACGCACATTCTCTCTCTCACACATACATTCTCTCTCACACACCTATTCTCTCACACACACACACATTCCCTCTCACATACACACGCATTCTCTCTCACACACACGTATTCTCTCTCTCACACATGCATTCTCTCTCACACACGTATTATCTCTCCCTCACACACGAATTCTCTCTCCCACATGTATTCACTATCTCACACACACATTCTCTCTCTCACACACACATTTTCTCTCTCACACACGTACTCTCTCTCACACACACAATCTCTCTCACACACACATTCTCTCTCACACACGCACGTATTATCTCTCTCTCTCACGTATTTTCTCTCTCACACACGCATTCTCTCTCACACACACATGTATTCTCTCACACACACATGCATTCTCTCTCACACACACAAGTATTCTCTATCTCTCACACACACATTCTCTCTCTTACGCACGTAATCTCTCTCTATCACAAACGCATTCTCTCTCACACACACATTTTCTCTTTCAGACACACATTCTCTCTCTTACACGCACATTCTCTCTCTCACACATACATTCTCTCTCACACACCTATTCTCTCTCACACACACACATTCCCTCTCACATACACACGCATTCTCTCCCACACACACGTATTCTCTCTCTCACACATGCATTCTCTCTCACACATGTATTATCTCTCCCTCACACACGAATTCTCTCTCCCACATGTATTCACTATCTCACACACACATTCTCTCTCTCACACACACATTTTCTCTCTCACACACGTACTCTCTCTCACACACACAATCTCTCTCACACACACATTCTCTCTCACACACGCACGTATTATCTCTCTCTCACACGTATTTTCTCTCTCACACACGCATTCTCTCTCACACACACGTATTCAATCTCTCTCACTCAAATTGCCTCTCACACGAACATTCTCTCTCACATACATATTCTCTCTCACACACACTCATTCTCTCTCTCACACACGCATTCTCTCTCTCACACACACATTCTCTCTCTCACAACATAGGAATTTTCTCTCTCACACACGTATTCTCTCTCTCACACACACGTATTCTCTCTCAGACACACACACTCTCTCTCTCTTCCACACACACATTCTCTCTCTCACATATATACATTCTCTCTCACACACACATATTCTCTCACACTCGCACACATTCTGTCTCTCACGCAGACGTATTCGCTCTCACACACACACATTCTCTCTCTCACACACACACATTCTGTCTCACACACACGCATTCTCTCTCACACACAAGTGTTCTCTCTCTCACACACTCATTCTCTGTCTCACACATTCTCTCTCACACACTTGCATTATCTCTCTCACACACATTCTCTCTCTTACACACGCATTCTCTCTCTCACACACGTATTGTCTCTCTCAAACCCATTCTCTCTCACATACATGTATTCTCTCACACACACATTCTCTCTTACACACGCACATTCTCTCTCTCTTACACGCGTATACTCTCTCTCACACGCGTATTCTCTCTCTCATACACGAATTCTCCACACACACATTCTCTCTCTCACACACAAACACAATCTCGCTCTCACACACGCACATTCTCTCACACACACATTCTCTCTCTTACACCCGTATTCTCTCTCTCACACACGTATTCGCTCTCTCTCTCACACAAACACAATCTCTCTCTCACACACACACATTCTCCCACACACATTCTTCTCTCACACACACATTCTCTCTCACACACACACATTCTCATTTTCACACGCACATTCTCTCTCTCACACATACGTTTTCTCTCTCTCATACAGAACATTCTCACACACACACACATTCTCTCTCACACACACATTTTCTCTCTCACACGTGTATTCTCTCTCATACACACGTCTTCCCTCTCTCTCACACACGTATTCTCACTCTCACACAAACATTCTCTCTCTCACACACACACATTCTCTCTCACACACGTATTCTCTCTCTCACACACACTTTCTCCCACACACACACGTATTCGTACTCTCACACACGTGTTCTCTCTCGCACAGAGACATTATCTCTCACGCACACGTTTTCTCTCTCACACACACATTCTCTCACACACACATTCTCTCACGCACACGCATTCTCTCTCACACACACATATTCTCTGTCACACACATATTCTCTCTCACACAGACAAACATTCTCTCTCACACACGTATTCTCTCTCTCACACACATTTTCTCTCTCTCTCACACACATTTTACCTCTCACACACACATTCTCTCTCATACACACGTATTCTCTCTCAGACACGTATTCTCTCACACACACACGTTTTCTCTCTCACACACACGTATTCTCTCTCTCACACACATTCTCTCTCACATACACAAATTCTCTCGCACGCACACACACGCAATCTGTCTCTCACACATACACATTCTCACTCTCACACACACATACACATTCTCTCTCACGCACACATTCTGTCTCACACACACTCATTCTCTCTCTCTCTCACATACATTCTCTCTCTCACACACGCATTTGCTCTCTCACACACACATTCTCTCTCTTACACCCGTATTCTCTCTCTCACACACGTATTCTCTCTCTCTCTCACACAAACACAATCTCTCTCTCACACACACACATTCTCCCACACACATTCTCTCTCTCACACTCATTCTCTCTCGCACATTCTCTCTCTCTCACACACACATTCTCACTCTCACACTCACATTCTCTCTCACACACACATTCTCTCTCACACAAACGCATTCTCTCTCTCCCACACACGTATTCTCTCTCTCACACTCGTATTCTCTCTCTCACACACGAATTCTCTCACACACATTCACTCACTCACACACAGACACAATCGCTCTCTCACACACACATTCTCTCACGCATTCTCTCACTCACACACTCATTCTCTCTCACACATACGCATTCTCTCTCTCACACACTTATTCTCTCTCACACACGCGCATTCTCTCTCTCACACACTTATTCTCTCTCACACACACGCATTCTCTCTCTCACACACACATTCTCACTCACTCACACACATTCTTCTCTCTCACACACACAATCTCTCTCTCACACACACACATTCTCTCACACACATTGTCTCTCTCACACACTCATTCTCTCACACACACACACATTCTCTCACACACATTCTCTCGCTCAAACACACATTCTCTTTCACACACACGCATTCACTCTCACACACGTATTCTCCCTCACACACACTCATTCTCTCTCACACACACACACATTCTCTCTCTCAAACACACTTTCTCTCTCACAAACACATTCTCTCTCACACAAACACATTCACTCTCACATACCCATTCTCTCTCACAAAAACTCATTCTCTCTCACACACACGAATTCTCTCTCACACACACACATTCTCTCTCACACACGCACGTATTCTCTCTCTCACACAGGTATATTCTCTCTCACACACACATTCTCTCTCTCCCACACACACATTCTCTCTCTCACATATATACATTCTCTCTCTCACACACACATATTCTCTCACACTCGCACACATTCACTCATCACGCAGACGTATTCTCTCTCACACACACACAATCTCTCTCACACACACGCATTCTCTCTCTCACACACGTGTTCTCTCTCTCACACACATTCATTATCTCTCTCACACACATTCTCTCTCTTCCTCACGCATTCTCTCTCTCACACACGTATTGTCTCTCTCACACACATTCTCGCTCACATACATGTATTCTCTCACACACACATTCTCTCTTACACACGCACATTCTCTCTCTCTTACACGCATATTCTCTCTCTCACACGCGTATGCTCTCTCTCATACACGAATTCTCCACACACACATTCTCTCTCTCACACACAAACACAATCTTGCTCCCACACACGCACATTCTCTCACACACATTCTCTCTCTCACACACGCATTCTCCCTCACACACACGTAGTCTCTCTCTCACACTCTCATTCTCTCTCTCACACACACATTCCCTCTCACACACACATTCTATCTCACACACACACATTCTCTCTCTCACACACACGTATTCTCTCTCTCACACACACATTCTCTCTCTCTCTTACACACACAATCTCTCTCTCTCACACACGTATTGTCTCTCTCACACACACATTCTCTCCCTCCCACACACATATTTTACCTCTCACACACACATTCTCTCTCTCACACAAGTATTCTCTCTCACACACAAACATTCCCTCTCACATGCACATTCTCTCTCCCATACACTCATTCTCTCTCTCACACACGCATTCTGTCTCTCACACACGTATTCTCTCTCACACACTCATTCTCTGTCTCACACATTCTCTCTCACACACATGCATTATCTCTCTCACACACATTCTCTCTCTTACTCACACATTCTCTCTCTCACACACGTATTGTCTCTCTCACACACACATTCCCTCTCACACATATTCTCTCTCTCACACACTCACATTCTCTCTCACATACACAGGTATTCTCTCACACACACATTCTCTCTTACACACGCACAATCTCTCTCTTACACGTGTATCCTCTCGCTCACACGCGTATTCTCTCTCTCATACACGAATTCCCCACACACCTTCTCTCTCACACAAACCAACACAATCTCGCTCTCACACACGCACATTCTCTCACACACATTCTCTCTCTCACACCCCATTCTCTCTCACACACACGCATTCTCTCTCACACACACATATTCTCTCTCACACACTCTCATTCTCTCTCTCTCACACACACATTCTCTCTCTCACACACACATATTCTCTCTCTCCCAAATACGCATTCACTCTCTCACGCACACTCATTCTCTCTCACACATACGCATTCTCTCTCTCACACACTTATTCTCTCTCACACACACGCATTCTCTCTCTCACACACACATTCTCACTCACTCACACACATTCTTCTCTCTCACACACACAATCTCTCTCTCACACACACACATTCTCTCACACACATTCTCTCTCTCACACACTCGTTCTCTCACACACACACACATCCTCTCACACACATTCTCTCTCTCAAACACACATTCTCTTTCACACACACGCATTCTCTCTCATACACGTATTCTCCCTCACACACACTCATTCTCTCTCACACACACACACACATTCTCTCTCTCTAAAACACACTTTCTCTCTCACAAACACATTCTCTCTCACACAAACACATTCACTCTCACATACCCATTCTCTCTCACAAAACCTCATTCTCTCTCACACACACGAATTCTCTCTCACACACACACATTCTCTCTCACACACGCACGTATTCTCTCTCTCACACAGGTATATTCTCTCTCAAACACGCATTCTCTCTCTCACACACGTATTCAATCTCTCTCTCACACACATTCTCTCTCTCTCACACACATTCTCTCTCTCACAACATAGGAATTTTCTCTCTCACACACGTATTCTCTCTCACACACACACGTATTCTCTCTCTCACACACACACATTCTCTCTCTCCCACACACACATTCTCTCTCTCACATATATACATTCTCTCTCACACACACACATATTATCTCACACTCGCACACATTCACTCACTCACGCAGACGTATTCTCTCTCACACACACACATTCTCACTCTCACACACACACAATCTCTCTCACACACACGCATTCTCTCTCTCACACACGTGTTCTCTCTCTCACACACATGCATTATCTCTCTCACACACATTCTCTCTCTTCCTCACGCATTCTCTCTCTCACACACGTATTGTCTCTCTCACACACATTCTCGCTCACATACATGTACTCTCTCACACACACATTCTCTCTTACACACGCACATTCTCTCTCTCTTACACGCATATTCTCTCTCTCACACGCGTATGCTCTCTCTCATACACGAATTCTCCACACACACATTCTCTCTCTCACACACAAACACAATCTTGCTCTCACACACGCACATTCTCTCCCACACATTCTCTCTCTCACACCCCATTCTCTCTCACACACACGCATTCTCCCTCACACACACGTATTCTCTCTCTCACACTCTCATTCTCTCTCTCACACACACACATTCTCTCTCACACACACATTCCCTCTCACACATACATTCTATCTCACACACACTCATTCTCTCTCTCTCACACACACGTATTCTCTCTCTCACACTCGTATTCTCTCTCTCACACACGAATTCTCTCTCTCACACACACATTCATTCTCTCTCTTACACACACAATCTCTCTCTCACACACACGTATTGTCTCACACACACACACATTCTCTCTCTCCCACACACACATTTTGCATCTCACACACACATTCTCTCTCTCACACAAGTATTCTCTCTCACACACAAACTTTCCCTCTCACATGCACATTCTCTCTTACATACACTCATTCTATCTCACACACACGCATTCTGTCTCTCACACACGTATTCTCTCTCACACACTCATTCTCTGTCTCACACATTCTCTCTCACACACATGCATTATCTCTCTCACACACATTCTCTCTCTTACTCACACATTCTCTCTCTCACACACGTATTGTCTCTCTCACACACACATTCCCTCTCACACATATTCTCTCTCTCACACACTCACATTCTCTCTCACATACACAGGTATTCTCTCACACACTCATTCTCTCTTACACACGCACAATCTCTCTCTTAAACGCGTATTCTCTCGCTCACACGCGTATTCTCTCTCTCATACACGAATTCCCCACGCACACATTCTTTCTCTCACAAACCAACACAATCTCGCACTCACACACGCACATTCTCTCACACACGTTCTCTCTCTCACACCCCATTCTCTCTCACACACACGCATTCTCTCTCTCACACACATATTCTCTCTCACACACGTATTCTCTCTCTCACACACACTTTCTCTCTCTCACACACACATTTTACCTCTCACACACACATTCCCTCTCATGCACACGTATTCTCTCTCAGAGACGTATTCTCTCTCACACACACGTATTCTCTCTCTCACACACGTATTCTCTCTCACACACACATTCTCTCTCACATACACAAATTCTCCCTCACGCACACACACGCAATCTCTCTCTCACACATGCACATTCTCACACACACACCTTCTCTCTCACGCACACATTCTGTCTAACACACACTCATTCTCTCTCTCTCACACACACATTCTCTCTCACACACACGCATTTGCTCTCTCACACACACATTCTCTCTCATACACACGTATTCTCTCTCTCACACACGTATTCTCTCTCTCACACACACACATAATCTCTCTCACACACACATTCTCCCACACACATTCTCTCTCTCACACACTCATTCTCTCTCACACATACGCATTCTCTCTCACACACACATTCTCTCTCACACACACATTCTCTCGCACACACAAAAATTCTCTCTCACGCACACACACACAATCTCTCTCTCACACACACACATTCTCACTCGCACACACATTCTCACTCACGCACACATACTGTCTCACACACACACATTCTCTCTCTCACACATGCACATTCTCACACACACACCTTCTCTCTCACGCACACATTCTGTCTAACACACACTCATTCTCTCTCTCTCACACACACATTCTCTCTCACACACACGCATTTGCTCTCTCACACACACATTCTCTCTCATACACACGTATTCTCTCTCTCACACACGTATTCTCTCTCTCACACACACACATAATCTCTCTCACACACACATTCTCCCACACACATTCTCTCTCTCACACACTCATTCTCTCTCACACATACGCATTCTCTCTCACACACACATTCTCTCTCACACACACATTCTCTCGCACACACAAAAATTCTCTCTCACGCACACACACACAATCTCTCTCTCACACACACACATTCTCACTCGCACACACATTCTCACTCACGCACACATACTGTCTCACACACACACATTCTCTCTCTCACACATACACATTCTCACTCTCACACTCACATTCTCCCTCACACACACATTATCTCTCACACAAACGCATTCTCTCTCTCCCACACACGTATTCTCTCTCTCACACTCGTATTCTCTCTCTCACACACGACTTCTCTCTCACACACACACATTCACTCACTCACACACAGACACAATCGCTCTCTCACACACACATTCTCTCACGCATTCTCTCACTCACACACTCATTCTCTCTCACACATCCGCATTCTCTCTCTCTCTCACACACAAACAATATCTCTCTCACACACACAAATTCTCCCACACACATTCTCTCTCTCACACACTCATTCTCTATCACACATACGCATTCTCTCTCACACACACATTCTCTCTCACACACACATTCTCTCGCACACACAAAAATTCTCTCTCACGCACACACACACAATCTCTCTCTCTCACACACACATTCTCGCTCGCACACACATTCTCACTCACGCACACATTCTGTCTCACACACACACATTCTCTCTCTCTCACACACACATTCTCTCTCACACACACGCATTTGCTCTCTCACACACACATTCTCTCTCTTACACACGTATTCTCTCTCACACACACATATTCTCTCTCTCACACACACACACACAATCTCTCTCTCACACACACACATTCTCCCACACACATTCTCTCTCTCACACACTCATTCTCTCTCACACATTCTCTCTCTCACACACACATTCTCACTCTCACACTCACATTCTCTCTCACACACACATTCTCTCTCACACAAACGCTTTCTCTCTCTCCCACACACGTATTCTCTCTCTCACACTCGTATTCTCTCTCTCACACACGAATTCTCTCTCACACACACACATTCACTCACTCACACACAGACACAATCGCTCTCTCACACACACATTCTCTCACGCATTCTCTCACTCACACACTCATTCTCTCTCACACATACGCATTCTCTCTCTCACACACTTATTCTCTCTCACACACACGCATTCTCTCTCTCACACACACAATCTCACTCACTCACACACATTCTTCTCTCTCACACACACAATCTCTCTCACACACACACACATTCTCTCACACACATTGTCCCTCTCACACACTCATTCTCTCTAACACACACGCATTCTCTCTCACACACGTATTCTCCCTCACACACACTCATTCTCTCTCTCACACACACACACATTCTCTCTCCCTCAAACACACTTTCTCTCTCACAAACACATTCTCTCTCTCACAAACACATTCACTCTCACATACCCATTCTCTCTCACAAAAACTCATTCTGTGTCACAGACACGAATTCTCTCTCACACACACACATTCTCTCTCCCACACACACATTCTCTCTCTCACACACACACATTCTCTCTCTCGCATATATACATTCTCTCTCACACACACACATTCTCTCTCACTCGCACACATTCTCTCTCTCACACAGACGTATTCTCTCTCAAACAAACGTATTCTCTCTCACACACACACATTCTCTCTCTCACACACACATACTCTCTCTCACACCCACGGAATTTTCTCGCTTTCACACGTATTCTCTCTCTCACACACATAAGTATTCTCTCTCACACACGCACATTCACTCTCACACACACGTAATCTCTCTCACACACACATGTATTCTCTCTCACACACATGCATTCTCTCTCACACACACAAGTATTCTCTATCTCTCACACACACATTCTCTCTCTTACGCACGTAATCTCTCTCTATCACAAACGCATTCTCTCTCACACACACATTTTCTCTTTCAGACACACATTCTCTCTCTTACACGCACATTCTCTCTCTCACACATACATTCTCTCTCACACACCTATTCTCTCACACACACACACATTCCCTCTCACATACACACGCATTCTCTCTCACACACACGTATTCTCTCTCTCACACATGCATTCTCTCTCACACACGTATTATCTCTCCCTCACACACGAATTCTCTCTCCCACATGTATTCACTATCTCACACACACATTCTCTCTCTCACACACACATTTTCTCTCTCACACACGTACTCTCTCTCACACACACAATCTCTCTCACACACACATTCTCTCTCACACACGCACGTATTATCTCTCTCTCTCACGTATTTTCTCTCTCACACACGCATTCTCTCTCACACACACATGTATTCTCTCACACACACATGCATTCTCTCTCACACACACAAGTATTCTCTATCTCTCACACACACATTCTCTCTCTTACGCACGTAATCTCTCTCTATCACAAACGCATTCTCTCTCACACACACATTTTCTCTTTCAGACACACATTCTCTCTCTTACACGCACATTCTCTCTCTCACACATACATTCTCTCTCACACACCTATTCTCTCTCACACACACACATTCCCTCTCACATACACACGCATTCTCTCCCACACACACGTATTCTCTCTCTCACACATGCATTCTCTCTCACACATGTATTATCTCTCCCTCACACACGAATTCTCTCTCCCACATGTATTCACTATCTCACACACACATTCTCTCTCTCACACACACATTTTCTCTCTCACACACGTACTCTCTCTCACACACACAATCTCTCTCACACACACATTCTCTCTCACACACGCACGTATTATCTCTCTCTCACACGTATTTTCTCTCTCACACACGCATTCTCTCTCACACACACGTATTCAATCTCTCTCACTCAAATTGCCTCTCACACGAACATTCTCTCTCACATACATATTCTCTCTCACACACACTCATTCTCTCTCTCACACACGCATTCTCTCTCTCACACACACATTCTCTCTCTCACAACATAGGAATTTTCTCTCTCACACACGTATTCTCTCTCTCACACACACGTATTCTCTCTCAGACACACACACTCTCTCTCTCTTCCACACACACATTCTCTCTCTCACATATATACATTCTCTCTCACACACACATATTCTCTCACACTCGCACACATTCTGTCTCTCACGCAGACGTATTCGCTCTCACACACACACATTCTCTCTCTCACACACACACATTCTGTCTCACACACACGCATTCTCTCTCACACACAAGTGTTCTCTCTCTCACACACTCATTCTCTGTCTCACACATTCTCTCTCACACACTTGCATTATCTCTCTCACACACATTCTCTCTCTTACACACGCATTCTCTCTCTCACACACGTATTGTCTCTCTCAAACCCATTCTCTCTCACATACATGTATTCTCTCACACACACATTCTCTCTTACACACGCACATTCTCTCTCTCTTACACGCGTATACTCTCTCTCACACGCGTATTCTCTCTCTCATACACGAATTCTCCACACACACATTCTCTCTCTCACACACAAACACAATCTCGCTCTCACACACGCACATTCTCTCACACACATTCTCTCTCTCACACCGCATTCTCTCTCTCACACACGCATTCTCTCTCTCGCACACGTATTCTCTCTCTCACACTCTCATTCTCTCTCTCACACACACACATTCCCTCTCACACACACATTCTATCTCACACACACTCATTCTCTCTCTCACACACGTATTCTCTCTCTCACACTCGTATTCCCTCTGTCACACACGAATTCTCTCTCTCACACACACATTATCTCTCTCTCTTACACACACAATCTCTCTCTCACACACACGTATTCTCTGTCTCGCACACACATTCTCTCTTTCCCACACACACATTTTTCCTCTCACACACACATTCCCTATCTCACACAAGTATTCTCTCCCACACACACACATTCCCTCTCACATGCACATTCTCTCTCACATGCACTCATTCTCTCTCACGCACACGCATTCTGTCTCTCACACACACTTTCTCTCTCTCCAACACACACTTTCTCTCTCTCCCACACACACATTCTCTCTCTCACATATATACATTCTCTCTCTCACACAGACGTATTCTCTCACACACACACATTCTCTCTCTCTCTCACCCATACATTCTCTCTCACACACACGCATTCACTCTCTCGTACACGTATTCTCTCTCTCACGCACTCATTCTCTCTCTGACACACATCCATTCACTCTCTCTCACTCAAATTGCCTCTCACACGAACATTCTCTCTCACATACATATTCTCTCTCACACACACTCATTCTCTCTCTCATACACGCATTTTATCTCTCAAACACACATTCTCTCTCACACACACACATTCTCTCTCACACACACACATTCTCTCTCACACACACACAATCTCTCTCTCTCACACGCACACATTCTCTCTCACACACACACATTCTCATTTTCACACGCACATTCTCTCTCTCACACATACGTTTTCTCTCTCTCATACAGAACATTCTCTCACACACACACACATTCTCTCTCACACACACATTTTCTCTCTCACACGCGTATTCTCTCTCATACACACGTCTTCCCTCTCTCTCACACACGTATTCTCACTCTCACACAAACATTCTCTCTCTCACACACACACATTCTCTCTCACACACGTATTCTCTCTCACACACACACATTCTCCCACACACACACGTATTCGTACTCTCACACACGTGGTCTCTGTCTCTCACACACGTGTTCTCTCTCGCACAGAGACATTATCTCTCACGCACACGTGTTCTCTCACACACACACGTTTTCTCTCTCATACACATTCTCTCACACACACATTCTCTCTCTCACACACGCATTCTCACTCACACACACATATTCTCTGTCACACACATATTCTCTCTCACACAGACAAACATTCTCTCTCACACACGTATTCTCTCTCACACACACATTTTCTCTCTCTCACACACACATTTTACCTCTCACACACACATTCTCTCTCATACACACGTATTCTCTCTCAGACACGTATTCTCTCACACACACACGTTTCCTCTCTCACACACAAGTATTCTCTCTCTCACACACATTCTCTCTCACATACACAAATTCTCTCTCACGCACACACACGCAATCTGTCTCTCACACATACACATTCTCACACACAGATACACATTCTCTCTCACGCACACATTCTGTCTCACACACACTCATTCTCTCTCTCTCACACATACATTCTCTCTCACACACACGCATTTGCTCTCTCACACACACATTCTCTCTCTTACACCCGTATTCTCTCTCTCACACACGTATTCTCTCTCTCTCACACACAAACACAATCTCTCTCTCACACACACACATTCTCCCACACACATTCTCTCTCTCACACACACATTCTCTCTCTCACACACACATTCTCATGTTCACACGCACATTCTCTCTCACACACATACGTTTTCTCTCTCTCATACAGAACATTCTCTCACACACACACACATTCTCTCTCACACACACATTTTCTCTCTCACACGCGTATTCTCTCTCATACACACGTCTTCCCTCTCTCTCACACACGTATTCTCACTCTCACACAAACATTCTCTCTCTCACACACACACATTCTCTCTCACACACGTATTCTCTCTCACACACACACATTCTCCTACACACACACGTATTCGTACTCTCACACACGTTGTCTCTGTCTCTCACACACGTGTTCTCTCTCGCACAGAGACATTATCTCTCACGCACACGTGTTCTCTCACACACACACGTTTTCTCTCTCACACACACATTCTCTCACACACACATTCTCTCTCTTACACCCGTATTCTCTCTCTCACACACGTATTCGCTCTCTCTCTCACACAAACACAATCTCTCTCTCACACACACACATTCTCCCACACACATTCTTCTCTCACACACACATTCTCTCTCACACACACACATTCTCATTTTCACACGCACATTCTCTCTCTCACACATACGTTTTCTCTCTCTCATACAGAACATTCTCACACACACACACATTCTCTCTCACACACACATTTTCTCTCTCACACGTGTATTCTCTCTCATACACACGTCTTCCCTCTCTCTCACACACGTATTCTCACTCTCACACAAACATTCTCTCTCTCACACACACACATTCTCTCTCACACACGTATTCTCTCTCACACACACACTTTCTCCCACACACACACGTATTCGTACTCTCACACACGTGTTCTCTCTCGCACAGAGACATTATCTCTCACGCACACGTTTTCTCTCACACACACACATTCTCTCACACACACATTCTCTCACGCACACGCATTCTCTCTCACACACACATATTCTCTGTCACACACATATTCTCTCTCACACAGACAAACATTCTCTCTCACACACGTATTCTCTCTCTCACACACATTTTCTCTCTCTCTCACACACATTTTACCTCTCACACACACATTCTCTCTCATACACACGTATTCTCTCTCAGACACGTATTCTCTCACACACACACGTTTTCTCTCTCACACACACGTATTCTCTCTCTCACACACATTCTCTCTCACATACACAAATTCTCTCGCACGCACACACACGCAATCTGTCTCTCACACATACACATTCTCACTCTCACACACACATACACATTCTCTCTCACGCACACATTCTGTCTCACACACACTCATTCTCTCTCTCTCTCACATACATTCTCTCTCTCACACACGCATTTGCTCTCTCACACACACATTCTCTCTCTTACACCCGTATTCTCTCTCTCACACACGTATTCTCTCTCTCTCTCACACAAACACAATCTCTCTCTCACACACACACATTCTCCCACACACATTCTCTCTCTCACACTCATTCTCTCTCGCACATTCTCTCTCTCTCACACACACATTCTCACTCTCACACTCACATTCTCTCTCACACACACATTCTCTCTCACACAAACGCATTCTCTCTCTCCCACACACGTATTCTCTCTCTCACACTCGTATTCTCTCTCTCACACACGAATTCTCTCACACACATTCACTCACTCACACACAGACACAATCGCTCTCTCACACACACATTCTCTCACGCATTCTCTCACTCACACACTCATTCTCTCTCACACATACGCATTCTCTCTCTCACACACTTATTCTCTCTCACACACGCGCATTCTCTCTCTCACACACTTATTCTCTCTCACACACACGCATTCTCTCTCTCACACACACATTCTCACTCACTCACACACATTCTTCTCTCTCACACACACAATCTCTCTCTCACACACACACATTCTCTCACACACATTGTCTCTCTCACACACTCATTCTCTCACACACACACACATTCTCTCACACACATTCTCTCGCTCAAACACACATTCTCTTTCACACACACGCATTCACTCTCACACACGTATTCTCCCTCACACACACTCATTCTCTCTCACACACACACACATTCTCTCTCTCAAACACACTTTCTCTCTCACAAACACATTCTCTCTCACACAAACACATTCACTCTCACATACCCATTCTCTCTCACAAAAACTCATTCTCTCTCACACACACGAATTCTCTCTCACACACACACATTCTCTCTCACACACGCACGTATTCTCTCTCTCACACAGGTATATTCTCTCTCACACACACATTCTCTCTCTCCCACACACACATTCTCTCTCTCACATATATACATTCTCTCTCTCACACACACATATTCTCTCACACTCGCACACATTCACTCATCACGCAGACGTATTCTCTCTCACACACACACAATCTCTCTCACACACACGCATTCTCTCTCTCACACACGTGTTCTCTCTCTCACACACATTCATTATCTCTCTCACACACATTCTCTCTCTTCCTCACGCATTCTCTCTCTCACACACGTATTGTCTCTCTCACACACATTCTCGCTCACATACATGTATTCTCTCACACACACATTCTCTCTTACACACGCACATTCTCTCTCTCTTACACGCATATTCTCTCTCTCACACGCGTATGCTCTCTCTCATACACGAATTCTCCACACACACATTCTCTCTCTCACACACAAACACAATCTTGCTCCCACACACGCACATTCTCTCACACACATTCTCTCTCTCACACACACGCATTCTCCCTCACACACACGTAGTCTCTCTCTCACACTCTCATTCTCTCTCTCACACACACATTCCCTCTCACACACACATTCTATCTCACACACACACATTCTCTCTCTCTCACACACGTATTCTCTCTCTCACACACACATTCTCTCTCTCTCTTACACACACAATCTCTCTCTCTCACACACGTATTGTCTCTCTCACACACACATTCTCTCCCTCCCACACACATATTTTACCTCTCACACACACATTCTCTCTCTCACACAAGTATTCTCTCTCACACACAAACATTCCCTCTCACATGCACATTCTCTCTCCCATACACTCATTCTCTCTCTCACACACGCATTCTGTCTCTCACACACGTATTCTCTCTCACACACTCATTCTCTGTCTCACACATTCTCTCTCACACACATGCATTATCTCTCTCACACACATTCTCTCTCTTACTCACACATTCTCTCTCTCACACACGTATTGTCTCTCTCACACACACATTCCCTCTCACACATATTCTCTCTCTCACACACTCACATTCTCTCTCACATACACAGGTATTCTCTCACACACACATTCTCTCTTACACACGCACAATCTCTCTCTTACACGTGTATCCTCTCGCTCACACGCGTATTCTCTCTCTCATACACGAATTCCCCACACACCTTCTCTCTCACACAAACCAACACAATCTCGCTCTCACACACGCACATTCTCTCACACACATTCTCTCTCTCACACCCCATTCTCTCTCACACACACGCATTCTCTCTCACACACACATATTCTCTCTCACACACTCTCATTCTCTCTCTCTCACACACACATTCTCTCTCTCACACACACATATTCTCTCTCTCCCAAATACGCATTCACTCTCTCACGCACACACATTCTCTCTCACACATATATACGTTCTCTCTCACACACACACGCATTCTGTCCCACTCGTATACATTCTCTCTCTCACACAGACGTATTCTCTCTCTCCCACACACGTATTCTCTCTCTCACACTCGTATTCTCTCTCTCACACAAGAATTCTCTCACACACACACACATTCACTCACTCACACACAGACACAATCGCTGTCTCACACACTCATTCTCTCTCACACATACGCATTCTCTCTCTCACACATTAATTCTCTCTCACACACACGCATTCTCTCTCTCACACTGACATTCTCACTCACTCACACACATTCTTCTCTCTCACACACACAATCTCTCTCTCACACACACATTCTATCTCACACACACTCATTCTCTCTCTCACACACACACACGTATTCTCTCTCACACACTCGTATTCTCTCTCTCACACACGAATTCTCTCTCTCACACACACATTCTCTCTCTCTCTTACACACACAATCTCTCTCTCACACACACGTATTGTCTCTCTCTCACACACACATTCTCTCTCTCCCACACACACATTTTACCTCACACACACACATTCTCTCTCACACACAAGTATTCTCTCTCACACACAAACATTCCCTCTCACATGCACATTCTCTCTCACATACACTCATTCTCTCTCTCACACACGCATTCTGTCTCTCACACACGTATTCTCTCTCACACACTCATTCTCTGTCTCACACATTCTCTCTCACACACATGCATTATCTCTCTCACACACATTCTCTCTCTTACTCACACATTCTCTCTCTCACACACGTATTGTCTCTCTCACACACACATTCCCTCTCACACATATTCTCTCTCTCACACACTCACATTCTCTCTCACATACACAGGTATTCTCTCACACACACATTCTCTCTTACGCACGCACAATCTCTCTCTTACACGCGTATTCTCTCGCTCACACGCGTATTCTCTCTCTCATACACGAATTCCCCACACACACATTCTCTCTCTCACAAACCAACACAATCTCGCTCTCACACACGCACATTCTCTCACACACATTCTCTCTCTCACACACACATATTCTCTCTCTCCCAAATACGCATTACTCTCTCACGCACACACATTCTCTCTCACACATATATACGTTCTCTCTCTCACACACACACATTCTCTCCCACTCGTATACATTCTCTCTCTCACACAGACGTATTCTCTCTCACACACACACATTCTCTCTCTCTCACGCACACATTCTCTCTCACACACACGCATCCACTCTCTCGCACACGTATGCTCTCTCTCACACACTCATTCTCTCTCTGACACACGCACATTCACTCTCTCTCACTCAAATTGCCTCTCACACGCACATTCTATCTCACATACATATTCTCTCTCACAAACACTCATTCTCTCTCTCACACACGCATTTTATCTCTCACACACACATTCTCTCTCACACACACACATTCTCTCTCACACACACACATTCTCTCTCTCACACACATTATCTCTCACTCACACGCACACATTCTCTCTCACACACACACATTCTCATTTTCACACGCTCATTCTCTCTCTCACACACACGTTTTCTCTCTCTCATACACAATATTCTCACACACACATTCTCTCTCACAAACACATTTTCTCTCTCACACGCGTATTCTCTCTCATACACACGTCTTCCCTGTCTCTCACACACGTATTCTCACTCTCACACAAACATTCTCTCTCTTACACACACACATTCTCTCTCACACACGTATTCTCTCTCTCACACACACATTCTCCGAAACACACACGTATTCGTACTCTCACACACGTGGTCTCTGTCTCTCACACACGTGTTCTCTCTCACACAGAGACATTATCTCTCACGCACACGTGTTCTCTCACACACACACGTTTTCTCTCTCACACATACATTCTCTCACACACACATTCTCTCTCTCACACACATATTCCCTCTCACACAGACAAACATTCTCTCTCACACACGTATTCTCTCTCACACACACACTTTCTCTCTCTCACACACACATTTTACCTCTCACACACACATTCCCTCTCATGCACACGTATTCTCTCTCAGAGACGTATTCTCTCTCACACACACGTATTCTCTCTCTCACACACGTATTCTCTCTCACACACACATTCTCTCCCACATACACAAATTCTCCCTCACGCACACACACGCAATCTCTCTCTCACACATGCACATTCTCACTCTCACACACACCTTCTCTCTCACACACACATGTATTCTCTCTCACACACACGCATTCTCTCTCACACACACAAGTATTCTCTATCTCTCACACACACATTCTCTCTCTTACGCACGTAATCTCTCTCTATCACAAACGCATTCTCTCTCATACACACATTTTCTCTTTCAGACACACATTCTCTCTCACACACGCACATTCTCTCTCTCACACATACATTCTCTCTCACACACCTATTCTCTCTCACACACACACACATTCCCTCTCACATACACACGCATTCTCTCACACACACACGTATTCTCGCTCTCACACATGCATTCTTTCTCACACACGTATTATCTCTCCCTCACACACGAATTCTCTCTCTCACATGTATTCACTATCTCACACACACATTCTCTCTCTCACACACACATTTTCTCTCTCACACACGTACTCTCCCTCACACACACAATCTCTCTCACACACACATTCTCTCTCACACACGCACGTATTATCTCTCTCTCAGACGTATTTTCTCTCTCACACACGCATTCTCTCTCACACACACGTATTCAATCTCTCTCACACACACATTATCTCTCGCACACACACATTCTCTCTCTCACAACATAGGAATTTTCTCTCTCACACACGTATTCTCTCTCACACACACACGTATTCTCTCTCAGACACATACACACTCTCTCTCCCACACACACTTTCTCTCTCTCACATATATACATTCTCTCTCACACACACATATTCTCTCACACTCGCACATTCTGTCTCTCACGCAGACGTATTCGCTCACACACACACACATTCTCTCTCTCACACACACACATTCTGTCTCACACACACGCATTCTCTCTCACACACAAGTGTTCTCTCTCTCACACACTCATTCTCTGTCTCACACATTCTCTCTCACACACATGCATTATCTCTCTCACACACATTCTCGCTCTTACACACGCATTCTCTCTCTCACACACGTATTGTCTCTCTCAAACCCATTCTCTCTCACATACATGTATTCTCTCACACACACATTCTCTCTTACACACGCACATTCTCTCTCTCTTACACGCGTATACTCTCTCTCACATGCGTATTCTCTCTCTCATACACGAATTCTCCACACACACATTCTCTCTCTCACACACAAACACAATCTCGCTCTCACACACGCACATTCTCTCACACACATTCTCTCTCTCACACCGCATTCTCTCTCTCACACACGCATTCTCTCTCTCGCACACGTATTCTCTCTCTCACACTCTCATTCTCTCTCTCACACACACACATTCCCTCTCACACACACATTCTATCCCTCACACACTCATTCTCTCTCTCACACACGTAATGTCTCTCTCACACTCGTATTCCCTCTCTCACACACGAATTCTCTCTCTCACACACGCATTATCTCTCTCTCTTACACACACAATCTCTCTCTCACACACACACGTATTCTCTGTCTCACACACACATTCTCTCTTTCCCGCAAACACATTTTACCTCTCACACACACATTCCCTATCTCACACAAGTATTCTCTCCCACACACACACATTCCCTCTCACATGCACATTCTCTCTCACAGACACTCATTCTCTCTCACGCACACGCATTCTGTCTCTGACACACACTTTCTCTCTCTCCAACACACACTTTCTCTCTCTCCCACACACACATTCTCTCTCTCACATATATACATTCTCTCTCTCACACAGACGTATTCTCTCACACACACACATTCTCTCTCTCTCACGCACACATTCTCTCTCACACACACGCATTCACTCTCTCGTACACGTATTCTCTCTCTCACGCACTCATTCTCTCTCTGACACACATCCATTCACTCTCTCTCACTCAAATTGCCTCTCACACGCACATTCTCTCTCACATACATATTCTCTCTCACACACACTCATTCTCTCTCTCACACACACATTTTATCTCTCAAACACACATTCTCTCTCACACACACACATTCTCTCTCACACACACACACATTCTCTCTCACACACACACATTCTCTCTCTCACACACGCACACATTCTCTCTCACACACACACATTCTCATTTTCACACGCACATTCTCTCTCACACACATACATTTTCTCTCTCTCATACAGAACATTCTCTCACACACACACACATTGTCTCTCACACACACATTTTCTCTCTCACACGCGTATTCTCTCTCATACACATCGTCTTCCCTCTCTCTCACACACGTATTCTCACTCTCACACAAACATTCTCTCTCTCTCACACACACATTCTCTCTCACACACGTATTCTCTCTCACACACACACATTCTCCCACACACACACGTATTCGTACTCTCACACACGTGGTCTCTGTCTCTCACACACGTGTTCTCTCTCGCACAGAGACATTATCTCTCACTCACACGTGTTCTCTCACACACACACGTTTTCTCTCTCACACACACATTCTCTCACACACACATTCTCTCTCTCACACACGCATTCTCTCTCACACACACATATTCTCTGTCACACACATATTCTCTCTCACACAGACAAACATTCTCTCTCATACACGTATTCTCTCTCTCCCACACATTTTCTCTCTCTCACACACACATTTTACCGCTCACACACACATTCTCTCTCATACACAAATTCTCTCTCACGCACACACACGCAATCTCTGTCACACACATATTCTCTCTCACACAGACAAACATTCTCTCTCAGACACGTATTCTCTCACACACACATGTTTTCTCTCTCACACACACGTGTTCTCTCTCTCACACACATTGTCTCTCACATACACAAATTCTCTCTCACGCACACACACGCAATCTGTCTCTCACACATACATATTCTCACTCTCACACACACATACACATTCTCTCTCACGCACACATTCTGTCTCACACATACTCATTCTCTCTCTCTCTCACATACATTCTCTCTCTCACACACGCATTTGCTCTCTCACACACACATTCTCTCTCTTACACACGTATTCTCTCTCTCACACACGTATTCTCTCTCTCACACACAAACACAATCTCTATCTCACACACACATATTCTCCCACACACATTCTCTCTCTCACACACTCATTCTCTCTCACACATTCTCTCTCTCACACACACACATTCTCACTCTCACACTCACATTCTCTCTCACACACACATTCTCTCTCACACAAACGCATTCTCTCTCTCCCACACACGTATTCTCTCTCTCACACACGAATTCTCACACACACACACATTCACTCACTCACACACAGACACAATCGCTCTCTTACGCACACATTCTCTCACGCATTCTCTCACTCACACACTCATTCTCTCTCACACATACGCATTCTCTCTCTCACACACTTATTCTCTCTCACACACACGCATTCTCTCTCTCACACACACATTCTCACTCACTCACACACATTCTTCTCTCTCACACACACAATCTCTCTCTCACACACACATTCTCTCACACACATTGTCTCTCTCACACACTCATTCTCTCACACACACACACACATTCTCTCACACACATTCTCTCTCTCAAACACACATTCTCTTTCACACACACGCATTCTCTCTCACACACGTATTCTCCCTCACACACACTCATTCTCTCTCTCACACACACACATTCTCTCTCTCTCAAACACACTTTCTCTCTCACAAACACATTCTCTCTCACACAAACACATTCACTCTCACATACCCATTCTCTCTCACAAAAACTCATTCTGTCTCACACACACGAATTCTCTCTCTCACACACACAATTTTCTCTCTCACACACGCACGTATTCTCTCTCTCACACAGGTATATTCTCTCTCACACACGCATTCTCTCTCACACACACGTATTCAATCTCTCTCTCACACACATTCTCTCTCTCACACACACATTCTCTCTCTCACAACATAGGAATTTTCTCTCTCACACACGTATTCTCTCTCTCACACACACACGTATTCCCTCTCACACACACACACATTCTCTCTCTCCCACACACACATTCTCTCTCTCATATATATACATTCTCTCTCACACACACACACATTCTCTCACACTCGCACACATTCACTCATTCACGCAGACGTATTCTCTCTCACACACACACATTCTCACTCTCACACACACACAATCTCTCTCACACACACGCATTCTCTCTCTCACACACGTGTTCTCTCTCTCACACACATGCATTATCTCTCTCACACACATTCTCTCTCTTCCTCACGCATTCTCTCTCTCACACACGTATTGTCTCTCTCACACACATTCTCGCTCACATACATGTATTCTCTCACACACACATTCTCTCTTACACACGCACATTCTCTCTCTCTTACACGCATATTCTCTCTCTCACACGCGTATGCTCTCTCTCATACGAATTCTCCACACACCCATTCTCTCTCTCACACACAAACACAATCTTGCTCTCACACACGCACATTCTCTCACATACATTCTCTCTCTCACACACACGCATTCTCCCTCACACACACGTATTCTCTCTCTCACACTCTCATTCTCTCTCTCTCTCACACACACATTCTCTCTCTCACACACACATTCCCTCTCACACACACATTCTATCTCACACACACTCATTCTCTCTCTCTCTCACACACACACGTATTCTCTCTCTCACACTCGTATTCTCTCTCTCACACACGAATTCTCTCTCTCACACACACATTCTCTCTCTCTCTTACACACACTATCTCTCTCTCACACACGTATTGTCTCTCTCACACACACATTCTCTCTCTCCCACACACACATTTTACCTCTCACACACACATTCTCTCTCTCACACAAGTATTCTCTCTCACACACAAACATTCCCCCTCACATGCACATTCTCTCTCACATACACTCATTCTCTCTCTCACACACGCATTCTGTCTCTCACACACGTATTCTCTCTCTCACACACTCATCATCTGTCTCACACATTCTCTCTCACACACATGCATTATCTCTCTCACACACATTCTCTCTCTTACTCACACATTCTCTCTCTCACACACGTGTTGTCTCTCTCACACACACATTCCCTCTCACACATATTCTCTCTCTCACACACTCACAATCTCTCTCACATACACAGGTATTCTCTCACACACACATTCTCTCTTACACACGCACAATCTCTCTCTTACACGTGTATTCTCTCGCTCACACGCGTATTCTCTCTCTCATACACGAATTCCCCACACACATTCTCTCTCTCACAAACCAACACAATCTCGCTCTCACACACGCACATTCTCTCACACACATTCTCTCTCTCACACCCCATTCTCTCTCACACACACGCATTCTCTCTCTCACACACATATTCTCTCTCACACACTCTCATTCTCTCTCTCTCACACACACATTCTCTCTCTCACACACACATATTCTCTCTCTCCCAAATACGCATTCACTCTCTCACGCACACACATTCTCTCTCACACATATATACGTTCTCTCTCACACACACACACATTCTCTCCCACTCGTATACATTCTCTCTCTCACATAGACATTTTCTCTCTCACACACACACATTCTCTCTCTCTCACGCACACATTCTCTCTCACACACACGCATCCACTCTCTCGCACACGTATGCTCTCTCTCACACACTCATTCTCTCTCTGACACACACACATTCACTCTCTCTCACTCAAATTGCCTCTCACACGCACATTCTCTCTCACATACATATTCTCTCTCACAAACACTCATTCTCTCTGTCACACACGCATTTTATCTCTCACACACACATTCTCTCTCACACACACACATTCTCTCTCACACACACACATTCTCTCTCTCACACACATTATCTCTCACTCACACGCACACATTCTCTCTCACACACATACATTCTCATTTTCACACGCTCATTCTCTCTCTCACACACACGTTTTCTCTCTCTCATACACAACATTCTCTCTCACACACACACATTCTCTCTCACATACACATTTTCTCTCTCACACGCGTATTCTCACTCATACACACGTCTTCCCTCTCTCTCACACACGTATTCTCACTCTCACACAAACATTCTCTCTCTAACACACACACATTCTCTCTCACACACGTATTCTCTCTCTCACACACACATTCTCCGAAACACACACGTATTCGTACTCTCACACACGTGGTCTCTGTCTCTCACACACGTGTTCTCTCTCACACAGAGACATTATCTCTCACGCACACGTGTTCTCTCACACACACACGTTTTCTCTCTCACACATACATTCTCTCACACACACATTCTCTCTCTCACACACATATTCCCTCTCACACAGACAAACATTCTCTATCACACACGTATTCTCTCTCTCACACACACTTTCTCTCTCTCACACACACATTTTACCTCTCACACACACATTCCCTCTCATGCACACGTATTCTCTCTCAGAGACGTATTCTCTCTCACACACACGTATTCTCTCTCTCACACACGTATTCTCTCTCACACACACATTCTCTCTCACATACACAAATTCTCCCTCACGTAAACACACGCAATCTCTCTCTCACACATGCACATTCTCACTCTCACACACACCTTCTCTCTCACGCACACATTCTGTCTAACACACACTTATTCTCTCTCACACACACACACATTCTCTCTCACACACACGCTTTTGCTCTCTCACACACACATTCTCTCTCATACAAACGTATTCTCTCTCACACACACGTATTCTCTCTCTCTCACACACACACAATCTCTCTCTCACACACACATTCTCCCACACACATTCTCTCTCTCACACACTCATTCTCTCTCACACATACGCATTCTCTCTCACACACACATTCTCTCTCACACACACATTCTCTCGCACACACTTATTCTCTCTCACACACACACACATTCTCTCTCACACACACGCTTTTGCTCTCTCACACACACATTCTCTCTCATACACACGTATTCTCTCTCTCACACACGTATTCTCTCTCTCTCACACACACACAATCACTCTCTCACACACACATTCTCCCACACACATTCTCTCTCTCACACACTCATTCTCTCTCACACATACGCATTCTCTCTCACACACACATTCTCTCTCACACACACATTCTCTCGCACACACTTATTCTCTCTCACACACACACACATTCTCTCTCACACACACGCTTTTGCTCTCTCACACACACATTCTCTCTCATACACACGTATTCTCTCTCTCACACACGTATTCTCTCTCTCTCACACACACACAATCACTCTCTCACACACACATTCTCCCACACACATTCTCTCTCTCACACACTCATTCTCTCTCACACATACGCATTCTCTCTCACACACACATTCTCTCTCACACACACATTCTCTCGCACACACAAAAATTCTCTCTCACGCACACACACACAATCTCTCTCTCTCTCACACACATTCTCGCTCGCACACACATTCTCACTCACGCACACATACTGTCTCACACACACACATTCTCTCTCACACACACACACATTCTCACTCTCACACTCACATTCTCTCTCACACACACATTCTCTCTCACACAAACGCATTCTCTCTCTCCCACACACGTATTCTCTCTCTCACACAATTATTCTCTCTCTCACACACGAATTCTCTCTCACACACACACATTCACTCACTCATACACAGACACAATCGCTCTCTCACACACACATTCTCTCACGCATTTTCTCACTCACACACTCATTCTCTCTCACACATACGCATTCTCTCTCTCACACACGTATTCTCTCTCTCACACACGCATTCTCTCTCTCACACACACATTCTCACTCACTCACACACATTCTTCTCTCTCACACACGCAATCTCTCTCACACACACACACAATTCTCTCACACACATTCTCTCTCTCATACACTCATTCTCTCTCACACATACGCATTCTCTCTCTCTCACACACACACACAATATCTCTCTCACACACACAAATTCTCCCACACACATTCTCTCTCTCACACACTCATTCTCTCTCACACATACGCATTCTCTCTCACACACACATTCTCTCTCACACACACATTCTCTCGCACACACAAAAATTCTCTCTCACGCACACGCACACAATCTCTCTCGCTCTCACACACATTCTCACTCACGCACACATTCTGTCTCACACACACACATTCTCTCTCTCACACACGCATTTGCTCTCTCACACACACATTCTCTCTTTTACACACGTATTCTCTCTCTCACACACGTATTCTCTCTCTCTCACACACACACAATCTCTCTCACACACACACATTCTCCCACACACATTCTCTCTCTCACACACTCATTCTCTCTCACACATTCTCTCTCTCTCACACACACATTCTCACTCTCACACTCACATTCTCTCTCACACACACATTCTCTCTCACACAAACGCATTCTCTCTCTCCCACACACGTATTCTCTCTCACACACTCGTATTCTCTCTCTCACACACGAATTCTCTCTCACACACACACATTCACTCACTCACACACAGACACAATCGCTCTCTCACGCACACATTCTCTCACGCATTCTCTCACTCACACACTCATTCTCTCTCACACATACGCATTCTCTCTCTCACACACTTATTCTCTCTCACACACACGCATTCCTTCTCTCACACTCACATTCTCACTCACTCACACACATTCTTCTCTCTCACACACACAATCTCTCTCACACACACACATTCTCTCACACACATTGTCTCTCTCACACACTCATTCTCTCTAACACACACGCATTCTCTCTCACACACGTATTCTCCCTCACACACACTCATTCTCTCTCTCATACACACACACATTCTCTCTCCCTCAAACACACTTTCTCTCTCACAAACACATTCTCTCTCTCACAAACACATTCACTCTCACATACCCATTCTCTCTCACAAAAACCCATTCTCTGTCACACACACGAATTCTCTCTCTCACACACAGATTCTCTCTCCCACACACACATTCTCTCTCTCACACACACACATTCTCTCTCTCGCATATATACATTCTCTCTCACACACACACATTCTCTCTCACTCGCACACATTCTCTCGCTCACACAGACGTATTCTCTCTCAAACAAACGTATTCTCTCTCACACACACACATTCTCTCTCTCACACACACATACTCTCTCTCACACCCACGGAATTTTCTCGCTTTCACACGTATTCTCTCTCTCACACACACAAGTATTCTCTCTCACACACGCACATTCACTCTCACACACACGTAATCTCTCTCACACACACATGTATTCTCTCTCACACACACGCATTCTCTCTCACACAAACAAGTATTCTCTATCTTTCACACACACATACTCTCTCTTACGCACGTAATCTCTCTCTATCACAAACGCATTCTCTCTCACACACACATTTTCACTTCCAGACACACATTCTCTCTCTCACACGCACATTCTCTCTCTCACACATACATTCTCTCTCACACACCTATTCTCTCTCACACACACACATTCCCTCTCACATACACACGCATTCTCTCACACACACACGTATTCTCTCTCTCACACATGCATTCTCTCTCACACACGTATTATCTCTCCCTCACACACGAATTCTCTCTCTCACATGTATTCACTATCTCACACACACATTCTCTCTCTCACACACACATTTTCTCTCTCACACACGTACTCTCTCTCACACACACAATCTCTCTCACACACACATTCTCTCTCACACACGCACGTATTATCTCTCTCTCACACGTATTTCTCTCTCACACACGCATTCCCTCTCACACACACGTATTCAATCTCTCTCACACACACATTCTCTCTCACACACACACATTCTCTCTCTCACAACATAGGAATTTTCTCTCTCACACACGTATTCTCTCTCACACACACACGTATTCTCTCTCAGACACACGCACACTCTCTCTCTCCCACACACATTCTCTCTCTCACATATATACATTCTCTCTCACACACACATATTCTCTCACACTCGCACACATTCTGTCTCTCACGCAGACGTATTCGCTCTCACACACACACATTCTCTCTCTCACACACACACATTCTGTCTCACACACACGCATTCTCTCTCACACACAAGTGTTCTCTCTCACACACACTCATTCTCTGTCTCACACATTCTCTCTCACACACATGCATTATCTCTCTCACACACATTCTCTCTCTTACACACGCATTGTCTCTCTCACACACGTATTGTCTCTCTCAAACCCATTCTCTCTCACATACATGTATTCTCTCACACACACAATCTCTCTGACACACACACATTCTCTCTCTCTTACACGCGTATACTCTCTCTCACATGCGTATTCTCTCTCTCATACACGAATTCTCCACACACACATTCTCTCTCTCACACACAAACACAATCTCGCTCTCACACACGCACATTCTCTCACACACATTCTCTCTCTCACACCGCATTCTCTCTCTCACACACGCATTCTCTCTCTCGCACACGTATTCTCTCTCTCACACTCTCATTCTCTCTCTCACACACACACATTCCCTCTCACACACACATTCTATCTCACACACACTCATTCTCTCTCACACACACGTATTCTCTCTCTCACACTCGTATTCACTCTCTCACACACGAATTCTCTCTCTCACACACACATTATCTCTCTCTCTTACACACACAAACTCTCTCCCACACACACACATTCCCTCTCACATGCACATTCTCTCTCACATACACTCATTCTCTCTCACGCACACGCATTATGTCTCTCACACACACTTTCTCTCTCTCCAACACACACTTTCTCTCTCTCCCACACACACATTCTCTCTCTCACATATATACATTCTCTCACACACACACATATTCTCGCACACTCGCACAAATTCTGTCTCTCACGCAGGCGTATTCTCCCTCTCACACACACATTCTCTCTCACAAACACACACATTCTCTCTCTCACACACGCATTCTCTCTCTCACACACGTATTCTCTCTCACACACTCATTCTCTGTCTCACACATTCTCTCTCACACACATGCATTATCTCTCTCACACACATTCTCTCTCTTACTCACACATTCTCTCTCACACACATTCCCTCTCACACATATTCTCTCTCTCACACACTCACATTCTCTCCCACATACACAGGTATTCTCTCACACACACATTCTCTTATACACACGCACAATCTCTCTCTTACACGCGTATTCTCTCTCTCACACGCGTATTCTCTCTCTCATACACGAATTCTCCACACACGCATTCTCTCTCTCACGCACACACATTCTCTCTCTCACATATATACATTCTCTCTCACACATACACACATTCTCTCCCACTCGTATACATTCTCTCTCTCACACAGACGTATTCTGTCTCACACACACACATTCTCTCTCTCTCACGCAGACATTCTCTCTCACATACATATTCTCTCACACACACACTCATTCTCTCTCTCACACACGCATTTTATCTCTCACACACACATTCTCTCTCACACACACACATTCTCTCTCTCACGCACATTATCTCTCTCTCACACGCACACATTCTCTCTCACACACACTCATTCTCATTTTCACACGCACATTCTCTCTCTCACACACACATTTTCTCTCTCTTATACACAACATTCTCTCACACACACATTCTCTCTCTCACACACATTTTCTCTCTCACACGCGTATTCTCTCTCATACACACGTCTTCTATCTCTCTCACACACGTATTCTCACTCTCACACAAACATTCTCTCTCTCGCACACACACATTCTCTCTCACACACGTATTCTCTCTCTCACACACACATTCCCCCGCACAACACGTATTCGTACACTCACACACGTGGTCTCTGTCTATCACACACGTGTTCTCTCTCACACAGAGACATTATCTCTCACGCACACGTGTTCTCTCTCACGCACACGTTTTCACTCTCACACACACATTCTCTCAAACACACATTCTCTCTCTCACACATGCATTCTCTCTCACACACACATATTCTCTCTCTCACATATATATTCTCTCTCGCACAGACAAACATTCTCTCTCACACACGTATTCTCTCTCACACACACTTTCTCTCTCACACACACACATTTTACCTCTCATACACACATTCTCTCTCATACACCCGTACTCTCTCTCACACACGTATTCTCTCTCACACACACGTATTCATTCTCTCACACACGTATTCTCTCTCACACACACATTCGCTCTCATATACACAAATTCTCTCTCACGCACACACACGCAATCTCTCTCTCACACATACACATTCTCACTCTCACACACACATTCTCTCTCATACACACGTATTCTCTCTCACACACGTATTCTCTCTCACACACACGTATTCTCTCTCACACACACGTATTCTCTCTCACACATACACATTCTCACTCTCACACACAAATTCTCACTCACGCACACATTCTGTCTCACACACACTCATTCTCTCACACACACTCATTCTCTCTCTCACACACACATTCTCTCTCATACACACGTATTCTCTCTCTCTCACACACACGTATTCTCTCTCTCTCTCACACACACATACAATCTCTCTCACACACACACACATTCTCCCACACACATTCTCTCTCTCACACACTCATTCTCTCTCACACATACGCATTCTCTCTCACACACACGTGTTATCTCCCTCAGACACATTCTCTCGCACACACAAAAATTCTCTCTCACGCACACACACACAATCTCTCTCTCTCACCCACACATTCTCACTCGCACACACACATTCTCTCTCTCACACACAGACACAATCGCTCTCTCACACACACATTCACTCACGCATTCTCTCACTCACAGACTCATTCTCTCTCACACATACGCATTCTATCCCTCACACACGTGTTCTCTCTCACACACACGAATTCTCTCTCACACACACACATTCCCTCTCTCACACACACATTCTCTCTCTCACACACACATTCTTCTCTCTCACACACACAATCTCTCTCAGACACACACACATTCTCTTACACACATTCTCTCTCTCACACACTCATTTTCTCTCACGCACACGCATTCTCTCTCACACACGTATTCTCCCTCACACACACTCATTCTCTCTCTCACACACACACACATTCTCTCTCTCTCAAACACACTTTCTCTCACACAAACACATTCTCTCTTACACAAACACATTCACTCTCACATACCCATTCTCTCTCACAAAAACTCATTCTCTCTCACACACACGAATTGTCTCACACACACACACATTCTCTCTCCCACACACACATTCTCTCTCTCTCACACACACACATTCTCTCTCTCGCATATATACATTCTCTCTCACACACACACATTCTCTCTCACTCGCACACATACTCTCGCTCACACAGACGTATTCTCTCTCACACACACATTCTCTCTCTCTCACGCACACATTCTCTCTCTCACACACGAATGCTCTCTCACACACAAGTATTCTCTCTGTCACACAATCATTTTCTCTCGGTCTCACACACATTCACTCTCTCTCACTCAAATTGTCTCTCACACACACACATTCTCTCTCACATACACATTCTCTCTCACACACACTCATTCTCTCTCTCACACACGCACTTTCTCTCTCTCACATACGTATTTTCTCTCTCTCGCACGCACACTCTCTCTCACACACACAAACACCATCTCTCTCATACACACTAATTTTCATTCTCGCACACACATTCTCTCTCTCACACACGTATTTTCTCTCTCTCATACACAACATTCTCTCACACACACACACATTCTCTCTCTCACACACATTTTCTCTATCACACGCGTATTCTCTCTCATACACACGTCTTCTATCTCTCTCACACACGTATTCTCACTCTCACACAAACATTCTCTCTCTCACACACACACATTCTCTCTCACACACGTATTCTCTCTCACACACACACATTCTGCCGCACACACACGTATTCGTACTCTCACACACGTGGTCTCTGTCTATCACACACGTGTTCTATCTCACACAGAGACATTATCTCTCACGCACACGTGTTCTCTCTCACACACACGTTTTCTCTCTCACACACACATTCTCTCACACACACATTCTCTCTCGCACACACGCATTCTCTGTCACACACACATATTCTCTCTCTCACACATATATTCTCTCTCGCACAGACAAACATTCTCTCTCACACACGTATTCTCTCTCTCACACACACTTTATCTCTCACACACACACATTTTAACTCTCAAACACACTTTCTCTCTCATACACACGTATTCTCTCTCAGACACGTATTCTCTCTCACACACACGTATTCTCTCTCACACACACGTATTCTCTCTCACACACGCACATTCTCTCTCACATACACATTCTCTCTCACACACACTCATTCTCTCTCTCACACACGCACTTTCTCTCTCTCACACACGTATTTTCTCTCTCTCGCACGCACACTCTCTCACACACACACAAACACCTTCTCTCTCATACACACACATTCTCATTCTCGCACACACATTCTCTCTCTCACACACGTATTTTCTCTCTCTCATACACAACATTCTCTCTCACACACACACATTCTCTCTCTCACACACATTTTCTCTCTCTCACGCGTATTCTCTCTCATACACACGTCTTCTATCTCTCTCACACACGTATTCTCACTCTCACACAAACATTCTCTCTCTCACACACACACATTCTCTCTCACACACGTATTATCTCTCTCACACACACATTCTCCCGCACACACACATTCTCTCCATCACACACGTACTCTCTCTCTCACACACACATTCTCTCTCACATACACATTCTCTCTCACACACACTCATTCTCTCTCACACACACGCACTTTCTCTCTCTCACACACGTATTTTCTCTCTCTCGCACGCACACTCTCTCTCACACACACAAACACCATCTCTCTCATACACACTCATTTTCATTCTCGCACACACATTCTCTCTCTCTCACACACTTATTTTCTCTCTCTCATACACAACATTCTCTCACACACACACACATTCTCTCTCTCACACACATTTTCTCTATCACACGCGTATTCTCTCTCATACACACGTCTTCTATCTCTCTCACACACGTATTCTCACTCTCACACAAACATTCTCTCTCTCACACACACACATTCTCTCTCACACACGTATTCTCTCTCTCACACACACATTTTGCCGCACACACACGTATTCGTACTCTCACACACGTGGTCTCTGTCTATCACACACGTGTTCTATCTCACACAGAGACATTATCTCTCACGCACACGTGTTCTCTCACACACACACGTTTTCTCTCTCACACACACATTCTCTCACACACACATTCTCTCTCGCACACACGCATTCTCTGTCACACACACATATTCTCTCTCTCACACATATATTCTCTCTCGCACAGACAAACATTCTCTCTCACACACGTATTCTCTCTCTCACACACACTTTCTCTCTCACACACACACATTTTAACTCTCAAACACACTTTCTCTCTCATACACACGTATTCTCTCTCAGACACGTATTCTCTCTCACACACACGTATTCTCTCTCTCACACACACATTCTCTCTCACATACACATTCTCTCTCACACACACTCATTCTCTCTCTCACACACGCACTTTCTCTCTCTCACACACGTATTTTCTCTCTCTCGCACGCACACTCTCTCTCACACACACAAACACCTTCTCTCTCATACACACACATTCTCATTCTCGCACACACATTCTCTCTCTCACACACGTATTTTCTCTCTCTCATACACAACATTCTCTCTCACACACACACATTCTCTCACACACATTTTCTCTCTCTCACGCGTATTCTCTCTCATACACACGTCTTCTATCTCTCTCACACACGTATTCTCACTCTCACACAAACATTCTCTCTCTCACACACACACATTCTCTCTCACACACGTATTATCTCTCTCACACACACATTCTCTCTCATATACACAAATTCTCTCTCACGCACACACACGCAATCTCTCTCTCAAACATACACATTCTCACTCTCACACACACATTCTCACTCACGCACACATTCTGTCTCACACACACTCATTCTCTCTCACACACACACTCATTCTCTCTCTCACACACAATTTCTCTCTCTCACACACGCATCTGCTCTCTCACACACACATTCTCTCTCATACACACGTATTCTCAATCAAACACACGTATTCTCTCTCACACACACGTATTCTCTCTCTCTCTCACACACACATACAATCTCTCTCACACACACACATTCTCCCACACACATTCTCTCTCTCACACACTCATTCTCTCTCACACATACGCATTCTCTCTCACACACACGTGTTCTCTCTCATACACACATTCTCTCGCACACACAAAAATTCTCTCTCACGCACACACACACAATCTCTCTCTCTCTCACACACACATTCTCACTCGCACACACACATTCTCACTCACGCACACATTCTGTCTCACACACACCCACATTCTCTCTCACACACACACACATTCTCACTCTCACACACATATTCTATCTCACACACACATTCTCTCCTCACACACACATTCTCTCTCACACACACATTCTCTCTGACACAAACGCATTCTCTCTCACACACACACGTATTCTCTCTCTCACACTCATATTCTCTCTCTCACACAAGAATTCTCTCTCTCACACAGACATTCTCTCTCCCACACACAGACACAATCTCTCTCTCACACACACATTCTCTCACACACATTCTCTCTCTCACACACTCATTCTCTCTCACGCACACGCATTCTCTCTCACACACGTATTCTCCCTCACACACACTCATTCTCTCTCTCTCACACACATACATTCTCTCTCTCTGAAACACACTTTCTCTCTCACAAACACATTCTCTCTCACACACACACATTCACTCTCACATACCCATTCTCTCTCTCACAATAACTCATTCTCTCTCACACACACGAATTCTCTCTTTCTCACACACATTCTCTCTCCCACACACACATTCTCTCTCTCTCACACACACATTCTCTCTCTCGCATATATACATTCTCTCTCACACACACACATTCTCTCTCACTCGCACACATTCTCTCGCTCACACAGACGTATTCTCTCTCACACATACATTCTCTCTCTCACGCACACATTCTCTCTCACACACACGAATGCTCTCTCACACACATGTATTCTCTCTCTCACACACTCATTTTCTCTCTGTCACACACACATTCACTCTCTCTCACTCAACTTCTCTCTCACACACACACATTCTCTCTCACATACACATTCTCTCTCACACGCACTCATTCTCTCTCACACACACGCTCTTTCTCTCTCTCACACACGTATTTTCTCTCTCCCGCACGCACACACTCTCTCACGCACACAATCACATTCTCTCTCTCACACACACATTCTCATTCTCGCACACACATTCTCTCTCTCACACACGTATTTTCTCTCTCTCATACACAACATTCTCTCTCTCACACACACATTCTCTCTCTCACATACACGTATTCTCTCTCAGACACGTATTCTCTCTCACACACACATTTTCTCTCTCACACACGTGGTCTCTCTCTCACACACACATTATCACCCTCACAGACGTACTCTCTCTCTCACACACACATTCTCTCTCACACACACGTATTCTCACTCTCACACAAACGTATTCTCTCTCACACACACATTCTCTCTCGCTCACACACACATGCTCTCTCTCACATGCGTATTCTCTCTCATACAGCCAAACATTCTCTCTCACACACGTATTCTCTCGCTCACACACGTATTCTCTCACTCACACACACTTTCTCTCCCTCACACACATTTTACCTCTCACACCCACATTCTCTCTCATACAAACGTATTCTCTCACAGACACACGTATTCTCTCTCGCGCACATGTATTCTCTCTCTCACACAGACATATTCTCTCTCACAGACACACATTCTCTCTCTTCCACACAAACAAATTCTCTCCCACACACACACATTCTCTCGCTCACACTCGTATTCTCTCTCAGACACTCATTCTCTCCCTCACACACACATTCTCTCTCACACGCACTCATTCTATCTCACCCATACATTCCCTCTCACGCACACACATTCTCTCCCCCACACACACGTATTCTCCCTCACGCACACACACATTTCTCTCAATCACGTATTCTCTGTCTCCCACACACATTCTCACTCTCACACACGTATTCTCTCTTACACACACGCATTCTCTCTCTCTCGCATACACATTCTCTCTCACACACACGCATTTCCTTTCTCACACACAGATTCTCTCTCATACACACGTATTCTCTCACACACACACATGTACTCTCTCTCTCACACACATTATGTCTCTTACACCTCATTCTCTCTCTCTCACACACGCATTCTCTCTCACACACACGTATTCTCTCTCTCACAGCCACGTTCTCTCTCTCACATATTTTCGTTCTCACACACATGTATTCTCTCTCACACACACACACATTTTCTCACACACACACACGCATTCTCTCTCGCACACACGTATTCTCTCTCAGACACACACGTATTCTCTATCTCTCACACACACATTCTCTCTCACACACACTCATTCTATCTCTCACACACGCATTCTCTCTCTTACACACGTAATCTCTCTCTCACACACACACATTCTCTCTCTCACACACACACATTATCTCTCTCACATACACATTTTCTCTCTCACACACACCTTCTCTCTCACAACATTCTCTCTCTCTCACACACACACATTCTCTCTCTCAAACGCATTCTCTCTCTCACATACTCATTCTCTCTCTCACACACACATTCTCTCTCTCACACACACACTTTCTCTCTCACACACGTATTGTCTCTCACACTCACACATTCTCTCTCACACAAACGTATTCTCTCTCACACACACACATTCTCTCACACATGCACACATACTCTCTCTCTCACCCAAGGAATTTTCTCGCTTTCACACGTATTCTCTCTCTTACACACACAAGCATTCTCTCTCACACACACACATTCACTCTCACACACACGTAATCTCTCTCACACACACATGTATTCTCTCTCACACACACGCATTCTCTCTCACACACACAAGTATTCTCTATCTCTCACACACACATTCTCTCTCTTACGCACGTAATCTCTCTCTCTCACAAACGCATTCTCTCTCGCACACACATTTTCTCTTTCAGACACACATTCTCTCTCTCACACGCACATTCTCTCTCTCACACATACGTTCTCTCCCACACACCCATTCTCTGTCACACACACATTCCCTCTCACATAAACACGCATTCTCTCTCCCACACACACGTATTCTCTCTCACACACATGCATTCTCTCGCACACACGTATTATCTCTCCCTCACACACACATTTTCTCTCTCGCACACGTATTCTCTCTCACACACACATTCTCTCTCACACACACATTCTCTCTCACACACACGTATTCAATCTCTCTCACACACACATTGTCTCTCTCACACCATAGGAATTTTCTCTCTCACACGTATTCTCACTCACACACACACGTATTCTCTCTCTCACACACACATTCACTCTCACACACACATTCTCTCTCACACACACGCACTCTCTCTCACACACACGTATTCTCTCTCACACACACGTATTCTCTCTCTCACACACCCATTCCCTCTCACACACACACATTCTCTCACACACACACGCACTCTCTCTCTCACACATGTATTCTCTCTCACACACACGTATTCTCTCTCTCACACACGCATTCTCTCTCACAAACATTTTCTCTCTCAGACACCCATTCTCTCTCACACACGCACAGTCTCTCTCTCACACATACATTCTCTCTCACACACCCATTCTCTCTCGCACACACACATTCTCTCTCACACGCACGTATTGTGTCTCTCACACACGCACATTTTCTCTCTCACACACACACATTCTCTCTCACACACACGTATTCTCTCTTTCAGACACACCTATTCTCACTCTCACACAAACATTCTGTTTCACACACACATTCTCCCGCTCACACAAACGCATTCTCACTCTCACACACGTATTTACTCTCTCTCACGCTCATTCTCTCTCTCTCACACACACATTCTCTCTCTCACACACATTCACTCTCTCACACACGCATTCTCTCTCTCACACACACATTCTCTCTCTCACACACACATTCTCTCTCACACACAAATGTATTGTTTCTATCACACACACATTCTCTCTCACACACACTCATTATCTCTCTCACGCAGATTCTCTCTCACACACACACACGCATTCTCTCTCACACACAGGTATTCTCTCTCACACACGCTCATTCTCTCCCTCACACACGCATTCTCTCATACACACGTATTCTCTCTCACACACACGTATTCTCTCTCACACACACACATTCTCTCCCTCACACATTCATTATCCTTCTCACACACACACACCCATTCCCTCTCTCACGCACATTCTCTCTCACACACACACACATTCTATCTAGCACACACGTATTCTCTTTCTCACATACACATTTTCTCTCTCTCACACACACATTCTCTCTCTCACACACGTTTATTGTCTCTCACACTCTCATTCTCTCTCTCACACACGCATTCTCTCTCACACACACATTCTCTCTCACACATACTCATTCTCTCTCACACACACTCATTCTCTCTCACACACACTCATTCTCTCTCTTACACACGTGGTCTCTCTCTCACACACACATTCTCTCTCACACACACGTACTCTCTCTCACACACACACATTATCTCACACACACACATTCTCTTTCTCACACACACATGCTCTCTCCCACACAAGTATTCTCTCACACACACACACACATTCTCTCTCTCACACGCGTATTCTCTCTCACACAGCCAAACATTCTCTCTCACACACGTATTCTCTCGCTCACACACGTATTCTCTCAGTCATACACACATTCTCTCCCTCACAGACACATTTTACCTCTCACACACACATTCTCTCTCATACAAACGTATTCTCTCACAGATACTCGTATTCTATCTCGCGCACACGTATTCTCTCTATCACACAGACATATTCTCTCTCACAGACATACATTCTCTCCCTTTCACACACACAAATTCTCTCCCACACACACACACACATTCTCTCGCTCATACTCGTATTCTCTATCACACACACACTCATTCTCTCTCACCCATACATTCTCTTTCACGTACGCACATTCTCTCCCCCACACACACGTATTCTCTCTCACACACACACATTTCTCTCATTCATTCACGTACTCTCTCTCTCACACACACATTCTCACTCTCACACACGTATTCTCTCTCACACACGTATTCTCTCTCACCCACACGTATTCTCTCTCACACACACGTATTCCCTCTCTCACACACGTATTCTCTCTCTCATCCTCACCTTCTCTCTCTCACACCCATTCTCTCTCTAACGCAAGCATTCCCTCTCACACACACATTCCCTCTCTCATACACGTAATCTCTCTCTCTCACACACAGGTATTCTCACTCACACACACGTATTCTCTCTCTCACACACGTATTCTCTCTCTCACCCCCACATTCTCTCTCTCACGCACATTCTCTCCCTCACACACATGTATTCTCTCTCTCACACATTCTGTCTCTTAGTCCTCATTCTCTCACACACGCATTCTGTCTCACACACACTAATCTCGCTCTCACACACACGCATTCTCTCTCACACACACGTATTCTCTCTCACACACACACGTATTCTCTATCTCGCACACCCACGTTCTCTCTCTCACACACATTCTCTCTCTCACACACATGTATTCTCTCTCTCACACACATTATGTCTCTTACACCTCATTCTCTGTCTCACACACACGTATTCTCTCTCACACACACGTATTCTTTCTCACACCCCCGTTCTCTCTCTCACACATTTTCTTTCTCACACACATGTATTCTCTCTATCGCACACACATTTTCTCTCTCACACACACACGCATTCCCTCTCGCACACACGTATTCTCTCTCAGACACACACGTATTCTCTATCTCTCACACACACGTTCTCTCTCTCTCACACTCAGTCTATCTCTCACACACGCATTCTCTCTCTCACACACACATTCTCTCTCTCACATACTCATTCTCTCTCTCACACACACCTTCTCTCTCTCACAACATTCTCGCTCTCACACACGTATTCTCTCTCTTACAGACGTAATCTCTCTCTCACACACACACATTCTCTCTCACACACACACATTCTCTCTCACACATACTCATTCTCTCTCTCACACACACCTTCTCTCTCACACACACATTCTCTCTATCACACACACGTATTTTCTCTCACACACACGTATTGTCTCTCTCACACACACTTTCTCTCTCTCACACACACAAACTCTCTCTCACACCCAAGGAATTCTCTCGCTCTCACACGTATTCTATCACACACACACACACAGGTATTCTCTCTCTCACACACACACATTTACTCTCACACACACGTAATTTCTCTCTCACACACATGTATCCTCTCTCACACACACGGATTCTCTCTCACACACACACGTATTCTCTATCTCTCACATACACATTCTCTCTCTTCCGCACGTAATCTCTCTCTCACACAAACGCATTCTCTCTCACACACACATTTTCTCTCTCAGACACACTTTCTCTCTCTCACACACTCATTCTCTCACACACACACACATTCCCTCTCACAAACACACACACGTATTCACTCTTTCACACGCACATTCACTCTTTCACACGCACATTCTCTCTCTCACACACACATTTTCTCTCTCACAAACACATTCTCTCTCACACACATTCTCTCTCACACACGCACGTATTCTCTCTCACACAAACGTACTCTCTCTCTCACACACACATTCTCACACACACACACGTATTCAATCTCTGACACACACGCACATTCTCTCTCACACACACACATTCTCACACACACACACACACGTATTCTCTCTTTCACACACACATTCACTCTCACACACACATTCTCTCTCACACACACGCATTCTCTCTCTCACACACGTATTCGCTCTCTCACACACACGTATTCTCTATCTCACAGACACATTCTCTCTCTCACACACATTCTGTCTCTCACACACGTTTTCTCTCTCTTACACATTTTCTCTCTCAGACACACATTCTCTCTCACACACGCACAGTCTCTCTCTCACACATACATTCCGTCTCACACACTAATTCTCTCTCACACACACACATTTTCTCTCTCTCACACACGCATTCTCTCTCACACACACGTATTCTCTCTCAGACACACACGTATTCTCTATCTCTCACACACACATTCTCTCTCTCACACTCATTCTATCTCTCACACCCACATTCTCTCTCTTGCGCATGTAATCTCTCTAACACACACACACATTTTCTCTCTCACACACACACATTCTCTCTCTCACATACACATTCTCTCTCTCACACACGCCTTCTCTCTCTCACAACATTCTTTCTCTCACACACACGTATTCTCTCTCTTACACACGTAATCTCTCTCACACACACACATTCTCTCTCTCACTCACACATTCCCTCTCTCATACACACCTTCTCTCTCACACACACATTCTCTCTCACAAACACGCATTCTCTCTCAGACACACGTATTCTCTCTCTCACACACACGTATTCTCTATCTCGCACACCCACGTTCTCTCTCTCACACACATTCTCTCTCTCACACACATGTATTCTCTCTCTCACACACATTATGTCTCTTACACCTCATTCTCTGTCTCACACACACGCATTCTCTCTCACAAACACGTATTCTCTCTCACACACACCTATTCTTTCTCACACCCCCGTTCTCTCTCTCACATATTTTCTTTCTCACACACACATTCTCTCTCACACACACATTTTCTCTCTCTCACACACACGCATTCACTCTCTCACACACGTATTCTCTCTCAGACACACACGTATTCTCTATCTCACACACACATTCTCTCTCTCACACACTCAGTCTATCTCTCACACACGCATTCTCTCAGTCTCACACACACATTCTCTCTCTCACATACTCATTCTCTCTCTCACACACACCTTCTCTCTCTCACAACATTCTCGCTCTCACACACGTATTCTCTCTCTTACACACGTAATCTCTCTCTCTCACACACACATTCTCTCTCACACACACACATTCTCTCTCACACATACTCATTCTCTCTCTCACACACACTTTCTCTCTCACGCACACATTCTCTCTATCACACACACGTATTTTCTCTCACACACACGTATTGTCTCTCTCACACACATTCTCTCCCTCACACACACATTCTCTCTCTCTCACACACACTTTCTCTCTCACACACGTATTCTCTCTCACACTCACACATTCTCTCTCACACAAAAGTATTCTCTCTCACACACACTTTCTCTCTTACACACACACAAACTCTCTCTCTCACCCAAGGAATTCTCTCGCTCTCACACGTATTCTATCACACACACACACAAGTATTCTCTCTCACACACACACACATTTACTCTCACACACACGTAATCTCTCTCTCACACACATGTATCCTCTCTCACTCACACGGATTCTCTCTCACACACACACGTATTCTCTATCTCTCACACACACATTCTCTCTCTTACGCACGTAATCTCTCTCTCACACAAACGCATTCTCTCTCACACACACGTTTTTTCTCTCAGACACACATTCTCTCTCTCACACACTCTTTCTCTCTCACACACACGCATTTCCTATCACAAACACACACACGTATTCACTCTTTCACACGCACATTCTCTCTCTCTCACACACACATTTTCTCTCTCACACACGTATCCTCTCACACACACACATTCTCTCACACACACACATTCTCTCTCACACACGCACGTATTCTCTCTCACACAAACGTATTCTCTCTCACACACACACATTCTCACACACACACACGTATTCAATCTCTGACACACACACACATTCTCTCTCTCACACACACATTCTCTCTCTCACACCATAGGAATTTTCTCTCTCACACACGTGTTCTCTCACACACACACACGTATTCTCTCTCTCACACACACATTCTCTCTCACACACACATTCTCTCTTACACACACGCATTCTCTCTCTCACACACGTATTCTCTCTCTCACACACACGTATTCTCTATCTCACAGACACATTCTCTCTCTCACACACATTCTATCTCTCACACACGTTTTCTCTCCCTTACACATTTTCTCTCTCAGACACACATTCTCTCTCACACACGCACAGTCTCTCTCTCACACATACATTCCGTCTCACACACCAATTCTCTCTCACACACGCACATTTTCTCTCTCACACACACGCATTCTCTCTCTCACACACGTATTCTCTCTCAGACACACACGTATTCTCTCTCTCTCACACTCATTCTATCTCTCACACCCGCATTCTCTCTCTTGCGCACGTAATCTTTCTAATACACACACATTCTCTCTCTCACATACACATTCTCTCTCTCACACACGCCTTCTCTCTCTCAAAACATTCTCTCTCTCACACACATGTATTCTCTCTCTTACACACGTAATCTCTCTCTCACACACACATTCTCTCTCTCACACACACATTCTCTCTCTCATACACACCTTCTCTCTCACACACACATTCTCTCTCACACACACGTATTTTCTCACACACACACGTATTGTCTCTCTCACACACATTCTCTCCCTCACACACACATTCTCTCTCTCACACACACACTTTCTCACGCACGTATTCTCTCTCTCACACACATTCGCTCTCACTCACGCACGCATTCTCTCTCTCACACATTCTCTCACACACACACATTCTCTCTCACACACGCACGTATTCTCTCTCACACAAACGTATTCTCTCTCACACACACACATTCTCACACACACACACGTATTCAATCTCTGACACACACACACATTCTCTCTCTCACACACACATTCTCTCTCTCACACCAGAGGAATTTTCTCTCTCACACACGTGTTCTCTCTCACACACACACGTATTCTCTCTCTCACACACACATTCTCTCTTACACACACGCATTCTCTCTCTCACACACGTATTCTCTCTCTCACACACACGTATTCTCTATCACACAGACACATTCTCTCTCTCACACACATTCTGTCTCTCACACACGTTTTCTCTCCCTTACACATTTTCTCTCTCAGACACACATTCTCTCTCACACACGCTCAGTCTCTCTCTCACACATACATTCCGTCTCACACACCAATTCTCTCTCACACACGCACATTTTCTCTCACACACGCATTCTCTCTCTCACACACGTATTCTCTCTCAGACACACACGTATTCTCTCTCTCTCACACTCATTCTATCTCTCACACCCGCATTCTCTCTCTTGCGCACGTAATCTTTCTAATACACACACATTCTCACTCTCACACACACATTCTCTCTCTCACACACACATTCTCTCTCTCATACACACCTTCTCTCTCACATACACACCTTCTCTCTCACACACACATTCTCTCTCACACACACGTATTGTCTCTCTCACACACATTCTCTCCCTCACACACACATTCTCTCTCTCACACACACACTTTCTCACGCACGTATTCTCTCTCTCACACACATTCGCTCGCATTCACGCACGCATTCTCTCTCTCACACACGTATTCTCTCTCACACTCACACATTCTCTCTCACACAAACGTATTCTCTCTCACACACACACATTCTCTCTCTCACACACACATACTCTCTCTCACACCCAAGGAATTTTCTCTCTCTCACACCTATTCTATCACACACACACAAGTATTCTCTCTCTCTCACACACACACATCCACTCTCTCACACACGTAAACTCTCTCTCACACACATGTATCCTCTCTCACACACACGCATTCTCTCGCTCACACTCGTATTCTCTATCACACACACTCATTCTCTCTCACCCATACATTCACTTTCACGTACGCACATTCTCTCCCCCACACACACGTATTCTCTCTCACACACACACACATTTCTCCCTTTCACTCACGTATTCTCTCTCTCACACACACATTCTCACTCTCACACACGTATTCTCTCTCACACACACGCATTCTCTCTCTCACACACGTATTCTCTCTCAGACACACACGTATTCTCTATCTCTCACACACACATTCTCTCTCTCACACTCATTCTATCTCTCACACACACATTCTCTCTCTTGCGCATGTAATCTCTCTAACACACACACATTCTCTCTCTCACACACACACATTCTCTCTCTCACATACACATTCTCTCTCTCACACACGCCTTCTCTCTCTCACAACATTCTTTCTCTCACACGCACGTATTCTCTCTCTTACACACGTAATCTCTCTCACACACACACATTCTCTCTCTCACTCACACATTCCCTCTCTCATACACACCTTCTCTCTCACACACACATTCTCTCTCACAAACACGCATTCTCTCTCAGACACACGTATTCTCTCTCTCACACACACGTATTCTCTATCTCGCACACCCACGTTCTCTCTCTCACACACATTCTCTCTCTCACACACATGTATTCTCTCTCTCACACACATTATGTCTCTTACACCTCATTCTCTGTCTCACACACACGCATTCTCTCTCACAAACACGTATTCTCTCTCACACACACCTATTCTTTCTCACACCCCCGTTCTCTCTCTCACACATTTTCTTTCTCACACACATGTATTCTCTCTCACACACACATTTTCCCTCTCACACACACGCATTCACTCTCTCACACACGTATTCTCTCTCAGACACACACGTATTCTCTATCTCACACACACATTCTCTCTCTCACACACTCAGTCTATCTCTCACACACGCATTCTCTTAGTCTCACACACACATTCTCTCTCTCACATACTCATTCTCTCTCTCACACACACCTTCTCTCTCTCACAACATTCTCGCTCTCACACACGTATTCTCTCTCTTACACACGTAATCTCTCTCTCTCACACACACATTCTCTCTCACACACACACATTCTCTCTCACACATACTCATTCTCTCTCTCACACACACTTTCTCTCTCACACACACATTCTCTCTATCACACACACGTATTTTCTCTCACACACACGTATTGTCTCTCTCACACACATTCTCTCCCTCACACACACATTCTCTCTCTCTCACACACACTTTCTCTCTCACACACGTATTCTCTCTCACACTCACACATTCTCTCTCACACAAACGTATTCTCTCTCACACACACTTTCTCTCTTACACACACACAAACTCTCTCTCACACCCAAGGAATTCTCTCGCTCTCACACGTATTCTATCACACACACACACAAGTATTCTCTCTCACACACACACACATTTACTCTCACACACACGTAATCTCTCTCTCACACACATGTATCCTCTCTCACTCACACGGATTCTCTCTCACACACACACGTATTCTCTATCTCTCACACACACATTCTCTCTCTTACGCACGTAATCTCTCTCTCACACAAACGCATTCTCTCTCACACACACGTTTTTTCTCTCTCAGACACGCATTCTCTCTCTCACACACTCTTTCTCTCTCACACACACACGTTTCCTCTCACAAACACACACACACGTATTCACTCTTTCACACGCACATTCTCTCTCTCACACACACATTTTCTCTCTCACACACGTATTCTCTCACACACACACATTCTCTCACACACACACATTCTCTCTCACACACGCACGTATTCTCTCTCACACAAACGTATTCTCTCTCACACACACACATTCTCACACACACACACGTATTCAATCTCTGACACACACACACATTCTCTCTCTCACACACACATTCTCTCTCTCACACCATAGGAATTTTCTCTCTCACACACGTGTTCTCTCTCACACACACACGTATTCTCTCTCACACACACACGTATTCTCTCTCACACACACACATTCTCTCTCACAGACACATTCTCTCTTACACACACGCATTCTCTCTCTCACACACGTATTTTCTCTCTCTCACACACACGTATTCTCTATCTCACAGACACATTCTCTCTCTCACACACATTCTGTCTCTCACACACGTTTTCTCTCCCTTACACATTTTCTCTCTCAGACACACATTCTCTCTCACACACGCACAGTCTCTCTCTCACACATACATTCCGTCTCACACACCAATTCTCTCTCACACACGCACATTTTCTCTCTCACACACACACGCATTCTCTCTCTCACACACGTATTCTCTCTCAGACACACACGTATTCTCTCTCTCTCACACTCATTCTATCTCTCACACCCGCATTCTCTCTCTTGCGCACGTAATCTTTCTAATACACACACATTCTCTCTCTCACACACACGCATTCTCTCTCTCACATACACATTCTCTCTCTCACACACGCCTTCTCTCTCTCACAACATTCTCTCTCTCACACACATGTATTCTCTCTCTTACACACGTAATCTCTCTCTCACACACACATTCTCTCTCTCACATACACATTCTCTCTCTCATACACACCTTCTCTCTCACACACACATTCTCTCTCACACACACGTATTTTCTCACACACACACGTATTGTCTCTCTCACACACATTCTCTCCCTCACACACACATTCTCTCTCTCACACACACACTTTCTCACGCACGTATTCTCTCTCTAACACACATTCGCTCTCACTCACGCACGCATTCTCTCTCTCACACACATTCTCTCACACACACACATTCTCTCTCACACACGCACATATTCTCTCTCACACAAACGTATTCTCTCTCACACACACACATTCTCACACACACACACGTATTCAATCTCTGACACACACACACATTCTCTCTCTCACACACACATTCTCTCTCTCACACCATAGGAATTTTCTCTCTCACACACGTGTTCTCTCACACACACACACGTATTCTCTCTCTCACACACACATTCTCTCTCACACACACATTCTCTCTTACACACACGCATTCTCTCTCTCACACACGTATTCTCTCTCTCACACACACGTATTCTCTATCTCACAGACACATTCTCTCTCTCACACACATTCTGTCTCTCACACACGTTTTCTCTCCCTTACACATTTTCTCTCTCAGACACACATTCTCTCTCACACACGCACAGTCTCTCTCTCACACATACATTCCGTCTCACACACCAATTCTCTCTCACACACGCACATTTTCTCTCTCACACACACGCATTCTCTCTCTCACACACGTATTCTCTCTCAGACACACACGTATTCTCTCTCTCTCACACTCATTCTATCTCTCACACCCGCATTCTCTCTCTTGCGCACGTAATCTTTCTAATACACACACATTCTCTCTCTCACACACACACATTCTCTCTCTCACATACACATTCTCTCTCTCACACACGCCTTCTCTCTCTCACAACATTCTCTCTCTCACACACATGTATTCTCTCTCTTACACACGTAATCTCTCTCTCACACACACATTCTCTCTCTCACACACACATTCTCTCTCTCATACACACCTTCTCTCTCACACACACCTTCTCTCTCACACACACGTATTTTCTCACACACACACACGTATTGTCTCTCTCACACACATTCTCTCCCTCACACACACATTCTCTCTCTCACACACACACTTTCTCACGCACGTATTCTCTCTCTCACACACATTCGCTCTCACTCACGCACGCATTCTCTCTCTCACACACGTATTCCCTCTCACACTCACACATTCTCTCTCACACAAACGTATTCTCTCTCACACACACACATTCTCTCTCTCACACACACATACTCTCTCTCACACCCAAGGAATTTTCTCTCTCTCACACCTATTCTATCACACACACACAAGTATTCTCTCTCTCTCACACACACACATCCACTCTCTCACACACGTAAACTCTCTCTCACACACATGTATCCTCTCTCACACACACGCATTCTCTCGCTCACACTCGTATTCTCTATCACACACACTCATTCTCTCTCACCCATACATTCACTTTCACGTACGCACATTCTCTCCCCCACACACACGTATTCTCTCTCACACACACACACATTTCTCCCTTTCACTCACGTATTCTCTCTCTCACACACACATTCTCACTCTCACACACGTATTCTCTCTCACACACACGCATTCTCTCTCTCACACACGTATTCTCTCTCAGACACACACGTATTCTCTATCTCTCACACACACATTCTCTCTCTCACACTCATTCTATCTCTCACACCCACATTCTCTCTCTTGCACATGTAATCTCTCTAACACACACACATTCTCTCTCACACACACACATTCTCTCTCTCACATACACATTCTCTCTCTCACACACGCCTTCTCTCTCTCACAACATTCTTTCTCTCACACACACGTATTCTCTCTCTTACACACGTAATCTCTCTCACACACACACATTCTCTCTCTCACTCACACATTCTCTCTCTCATACACACCTTCTCTCTCACACATTTATTCTCTCTCACAAACACGCATTCTCTCTCAGACACACGTATTCTCTCTCACACACACAAGTATTCTCTATCTCGCACACCCACGTTCTCTCTCTCACACACATTCTCTCTCTCACACACATGTATTCTCTCTCTCACACACATTATGTCTCTTACACCTCATTCTCTGTCTCACACACACGCATTCTCTCTCACAAACACGTATTCTCTCTCACACACACCTATTCTTTCTCACACCCCCGTTCTCTCTCTCACACATTTTCTTTCTCACACACATGTATTCTCTCTCACACACACATTTTCTCTCTCACACACACACGCATTCACTCTCTCACACACGTATTCTCTCTCAGACACACACGTATTCTCTATCTCTCACACACATTCTCTCTCACACACACTCAGTCTATCTCTCACACACGCATTCTCTCAGTCTCACACACACATTCTCTCTCACACATACTCATTCTCTCTCTCACACACACCTTCTCTCTCTCACAACATTCTCGCTCTCACACACGTATTCTCTCTCTTACACACGTAATCTCTCTCTCTCACACACACATTCTCTCTCACACACACACATTCTCTCTCACACATACTCATTCTCTCTCTCACACACACTTTCTCTCTCACACACACATTCTCTCTATCACACACACGTATTTTCTCTCACACACACGTATTGTCTCTCTCACACACATTCTCTCCCTCACACACACATTCTCTCTCTCACACACACTTTCTCTCTCACACACGTATTCTCTCTCACACTCACACATTCTCTCTCACACAAACGTATTCTCTCTCACACACACTTTCTCTCTCTCACACACACAAACTCTCTCTCACACCCAAGGAATTCTCTCGCTCTCACACGTATTCTATCACACACACACACAAGTAATCTCTCTCACACACACACACATTTACTCTCACACACACGTAATCTCTCTCGCACACACATGTATCCTCTCTCACTCACACGGATTCTCTCTCACACACACACGTATTCTCTATCTCTCACACACACATTCTCTCTCTTACGCACGTAATCTCTCTCTCACACAAACGCATTCTCTCTCACACACACGTTTTCTCTCTCAGACACACATTCTCTCTCTCACACACTCTTTCTCTCTCACACACACACTTTTCCTCTCACAAACACACACACGTATTCACTCTTTCACACGCACATTCTCTCTCTCACACACACATTTTCTCTCTCACACACGTATTCTCTCTCACACACACATTCTCTCACACACACACATTCTCTCTCACACACGCATGTTTTCTCTCTCACACAAACGTATTCTCTCTCACACACACACATTCTCTCTCACACAGACGTATTCAATCTCTGACACACACACACATTCTCTCTCTCACACACACTTTCTCTCTCTCACACCATAGGAATTTTCTCTCTCACACATGTGTTCTCTCACACACATACGTATTCTCTCTCTCACACACACATTCTCTCTCACACACACATTCTCTCTTACACACACGCATTCTCTCTCTCACACACGTATTCTCTCTCACTCACACACGTATTCTCTATCTCACAGACACATTCTCTCTCTCACACACATTCTATCTCTCTCACACACGTTTTCTCTCCCTTACACATTTTCTCTCTCAGACACACATTCTCTCTCACACACGCACAGTCAATCTCTCACACATACATTCCGTCTCACACACCAATTCTCTCTCACACACACACACATTCTCTCTCTCACATACACATTCTCTCTCTCACACACGCCTTCTCTCTCTCACAACATTCTCTCTCTCACACACATGTATTCTCTCTCTTACACACGTAATCTCTCTCTCACACACACATTCTCTCTCTCACACACACATTCTCTCTCTCATACACACCTTCTCTCTCACACACACATTCTCTCTCACACACACGTATTTTCTCACACACACACGTATTGTCTCTCTCACACACATTCTCTCCCTCACACACACATTCTCTCTCTCACACACACACTTTCTCACGCACGTATTCTCTCTCTCACACACATTCGCTCTCACTCACGCACGCATTCTCTCTCTCACACACGTATTCTCTCTCACACACACACATTCTCTCTCTCACACACACATACTCTCTCTCACACCCAAGGAATTTTCTCGCTCTCACACCTATTCTATCACACACACACAAGTATTCTCTCTCTCACACACACATCCACTCTCTCACACACGTAAACTCTCTCTCACACACATTCTCTCTCTCACACACACATTCTCTCTCTCTCATACACACCTTCTCTCTCACACACACATTCTCTCTCACACACACGTATTTTCTCACACACACACGTATTGTCTCTCTCACACACATTCTCTCCCTCACACACACATTCTCTCTCTCACACACACACTTTCTCACGCACGTATTCTCTCTCTCACACACATTCGCTCTCACTCACGCACGCATTCTCTCTCTCACACACGTATTCTCCCTCACACTCACACATTCTCTCTCACACAAACGTATTCTCTCTCACACACACACATTCTCTCTCTCACACACACATACTCTCTCTCACACTCAAGGAATTTTCTCGCTCTCACACCTATTCTATCACACACACACAAGTATTCTCTCTCTCACACACACACATCCACTCTCTCACACACGTAAACTCTCTCTCACACACATGTATCCTCTCTCACACACACGCATTCTCTCGCTCACACTCGTATTCTCTATCACACACACTCATTCTCTCTCACCCATACATTCACTTTCACGTACGCACATTCTCTCCCCCACACACACGTATTCTCTCTCACACACACACACATTTCTCCCTTTCACTCACGTATTCTCTCTCTCACACACACATTCTCACTCTCACACACGTATTCTCTCTCACACACACGTATTCTCTCTCACACACACGTATTCTCTCTCACATACACGTATTCTCTCTCACACACACGTATTCTCTCTCTCACACTCACCTTCTCTCTCTCACACACATTCTCTCTCACATACGTATTCTCTCTCACACACACATTCCCTCTCTCATCCACGTAATCTCTCTCTCACACACATGTATTCTCTCTCTCACACATTCTGTCTCTTACTCCTCATTCTCTCACACACGCATTCTGTCTCACACACACTAATCTCTCTCTCACACACACGCATTCTCTCTCACACACACGTATTCTCTCTCACACACGCACATTCTCTATCTCGCACCCCACGTTTTCTCTCTCTCTCACACATTCTCTCTCACATACCCATTCTCTCTCACACACACTCATTCTCTCACTCACCCCCACATTCTCTGTCTCACACACATTTTCTCTCTCACACACATGTATTCTCTCTCTCACACATTCTGTCTCTTACTCCTCATTCTCTCACACACGCATTCTGTCTCACACACACTAATCTCTCTCTCACACACACGCATTCTCTCTCACACACACGTATTCTCTCTCGCACACACACGTATTCTCTATCTCGCAACCCCACGTTCTCTCTCTCACACACATTCTCTCTCTCACACACATGTATTCTCTCTCTCACACACATTATGTCTCTTACACCTCATTCTCTGTCTCACACACACGCATTCTCTCTTCCAAACACGTATTCTCTCTCACACACACACGTATTCTCTCTCACACCCCCGTTCTCTCTCACACACATTTTCTTTCTCACACACATGTATTCTCTCTCTCACACACACATTTTCTCTCTCACACACACACGCATTCTCTCTCTCACAGACGTATTCTCTCTCAGACACACACGTATTCTCTATCTCTCACACACACATTCTCTCTCTCTCACACTCAGTCTATCTCTCACACATGCATTCTCTCTCTTACACACGTAATCTCTCTCACACACACATTCTCTCTCTCACACACACACATTCTCTCTCTCACATACTCATTCTCTCTCTCACACACACCTTCTCTCTCTCACAACATTCTCGCTCTCACACACGTATTCTCTCTCTTACACACGTAATCTCTCTCTCTCACACACACATTCTCTCACACACACACACATTCTCTCACACACATACTCATTCTCTCTCTCACACACACCTTCTCTCTCACACAGACATTCTCTCCCTCACACACACGTATTTTCTCTCACACACACGTATTGTCTCTCTCACACACATTCTCTCCCTCACACACACATTCTCTCTCTCTCACACACACTTTCTCTCTCACACACGTATTCTCTCTCACACTCACACATTCTCTCTCACACAAACGTATTCTCTCTCACACACTCTTTGTCTCTTCCACACTCACAAACTCTCTCTCACACCCAAGGAATTCTCTCGCTCTCACACGTATTCTATCACACACACACACAAGTATTCTCTCTCTCACACACACACATTTACTCTCACACACACGTAATCTCTCTCTCACACACATGTATCCTCTCTCACACACACGGATTCTCTCTCACACACACACGTATTCTCTATCTCTCACAAACACATTCTCTCTCTTACGCACGTAATCTCTCTCACACACAATCGCATTCTCTCTCACACACACATTTTCTCTCTCAGACACACATTCTCTCTCTCACACACCCATTCTCTCTCTCACGCACGTATTCTCTCTCTCACACACGCACATTCTCTCTCTCACACATGCATTCTCTCTCACACACGTATTATCTCTCTCTCACACACGAATTCTCTCTCTCACACACGTATTCACTCTTTCAAACGCACATTCTCTCTCTCACACACACACACATTTTCACTCTCACACACACATTCTCTCTCACACACGCACGTATTCTCTCTCACACAAACGTATTCTCTCTCACACACACATTCTCTCTCACACACACGTATTCAATCTCTCACATACACACATTCTCTCTCTCACACACACATTCTCTCTCTCACACCATAGGAATTTTCTCTCTCACACACGTATTCTCTCTCTCACACACACGTATTCTCTATCTCACACACACATTCTCTCTCTCACGCACATTCTATCTCTCACACACGCATTCTCTCTCTTACACACGTAATCTCTCTCTCACACACACGCATTCTCTCTCTCGCACATTTTCTCTCTCAGACACACATTCTCTCTCACACATGCACAGTCTCTCTCTCACACATACATTGTCTCTCACACACCCATTCTCTCTCACACACACACATTCTCTCTCACATACATACGCATTTTCTCTCACACACACGAATTCTGTCTCTCACACACGCACATTCTCTCTCACACACACACATTCTCTCTCACACACACTTATTCTCTCTTTCACACACACGTATTCTCACTCTCACACAAACATTCTCTTTCACACACACACATTCTCCCTCTCACACCAACGCATTCTCACTCTCACACACGTATTTACTCTCTCTCACACTCATTCTCTCTCTCACACACACACATTTTCTCTCACACACACATTCTCTCTCACACACACACATTCTCTCTCACAACCAAATGTATTCTCTCTCACACACACGCATTCTCTCTCTCTCACACTCACGCAGATTTTCTCTCACACACATACGCATTCTCTCTCACACACGTGCATTCTCTCTCTCACACACGGATTCTCTCCCTCACACACGCATTCTCTCACACACACGTATTCTCTCTCTCACACACACATTCTCTCTCACACATTCATTATCTCCCTCATACACACATTCTCTCTCTCTCTCGCACACGTATTCACTCTCACACACACCCATTCCCTCTCTCACGCACATTCTCTCTCTCGCACACACGCATTCTCTCTAGCACACACTTATTCTCTTTCTCACATGCACATTCTCTCTCTCACACACGTTTATTGTCTCTCACACTCTCATTCTCTCACACACACACACATTCTCACTCTCACACCCACGTTCTCTCTCACACACATTCTCTCTCTTACACACGTTTTCCCTCTGTCACAGACGTCTTCTCTCTCACCCCCACGTATTCTATCTCTCACGTAGAACATAGAACATAGCACATAGAACAAAACAGCACAGAACAGGCCCTTCGGCACACGAAGTTGTGCCGAACATTTGTCATAGCTGAAGCAACCATCCACGTAAGTATCCAATTGCAGCTTATATGTCACCAAAGATTTTGTCTCTACCACTCCCACAGGCAGCGCATTCCATGCCCCCACCACTCTCTGGGTAAAGAACCCACCCCTGACATCTCCCCTATACCTTCCACACTTCACCTTAAATTTATGTCCCCTTGTAACACTCTGGTGTACCCGGGGAAAAAAGTTTCTGACTGTCTACTCTATCTATTCCTCTGATCATCTTGTAAACCTCTATCAAGTCACCCCTCATCCTTCGCCGTTCCAACGAGAAAAGGCCTAGCACTCTCAACCTATCCTCGTACGACCTATTCTCCATTCCAGGCAACATCCTGGTAAATCTTTTCTGCACCCTCTCCAAAGTTTCCACATCTTTCCTAAATTGCGGTGACCTGAACTGCACACAGCACTCCAAATGTGGCCTAACCGAAGTCCTGTACAGTTGCAACATCACTTCACGACTCTTGAATTCAATCCCTCTGCTCATGAATGCTAATGCACCATAGGCCTTCTTACAAGCTCTATCCACCTGAGTGGCAACTTTCAAATATCTATAAACATAGACCCCAAGATCCCTCTGTTCCTCCATCTCACTAAGAACCCTACCATTAACCGTGTATTCCGCATTCTTATTTGTCTTTCCAAAATGGACAAGCTCACACTTGGCAGGGCAGAACTCCATCTGCCACTCCCCAGCCCAGCTCTGCATCATATTTAAGTCTCTTTGCAGCCGACAACACCCCTCCTCACTATCCACAACTCCACCAATCTTCGTATCATCTGCAAATTTACTGACCCACCATTCGACTCCCTCATCCAAGTCATTAATAAAAATTACAAACAGCAGAGGACCCAGAACAGATCCCTGCGGAACTCCACTTGTAACTGGGCTCCAGGCTGAATATTTACCATCTACCACCACTGTCTGACTTCGACCGGTTAGCCAGTTTTCTATCCAATTGGCCAAATTTCCCTCTGTCCCATGCCTCCTGACTTTCCGCATAAGCCTACGAGGTGGAACCTTATCAAATGCCTTACTAAAATCCATGTATACTACATCCACTACTCTACCCGCATCCACATGCTTGGTCACCTCCTCAAAGAATTTAATAAGACTTGTCAAGCAAGATCTACCCTTCACAAATCCGTACTGGCTGACCCTCGTCAAGCAGTGTCTTTCCAGATACTCATAACTCCTATCCCTCAGTACCCTTTCCGTTACTCTGCCTGCCACCGAAGTAAGACTAACTGGCCTGTAATTCCCGGGGTTATCCCTATTCCCTTTTTTGAACAGGGGCACAACATTCGCCACACTCCAGTCCCCTGGTACCATCCCAGTTGACAGTGAAGACGAAAAGATCATTGCCAACGGTACTGCAATTTCCTCTCATGCTTCCCACATAATCCTAGGATATATCCCGTGAGGCCCGGGGGACTTGTCTATCCTCAAATTGTTCAAAATGTCCAACACATCTTCCTTCCTAATACGTATCTCCTCTAGCTTACCAGTCTGTTTCACACTCTCCTCTTCAACAATACGGTCCCTCTCGTTCGTAAATACTGAATAAAATCACTCATTCAAACCTCTCCTATCTCTTCCGACTCAATACACAGTCTCCCACTACTGTCCTTGATCGGACCTACCCTCGTTCTCGTCATTAACTTACACATTCTCTCTCACACACTCACATTTTCTCCCTCACACACATTCTGTCTCATACACACGTATTCTCTCTCTCATACACGTATTCTCTCTCTCAAACACGTATTCTCTCTCACTCACACGTATTTTCTCTCTCACAAACTCATTCTCTCTCACACACACGTATTCTCTCTCACACACACACATTCTCTCTCACACACACACACGCGTTATCTCTCGCACACACGTATTCTCTCTCTCACACACATATTCTCTCTCTCACACATGCTCTCTCTCACACACGTATTCTCTCTCTCACACACATTCTCTCTCTCCCACACGCACATTCTCTCTCTCACACACATTCTCTCTCTCACACACGTATTCTCTCTCACACACACGTATTCTCTCTCACACACGTAATCTTTCTCTCACACACGTATTCTCTTTCACACACACACATTCTCTCTCTCACACACACATTCTATCTCTCACACACTCATTCTCTCTCACGCACACATTTTCTCTCTCACACAAATGCTCTCTCTCACACACGTATTCTCTCTCTCACACACACATTCTCTCTCTCTCACATGCACATTCTCTCTCACACACACATTCTCTCTCTCACACACGCATTCTGTCACAAACACACGTATTCTCTCTCACACACACGTAATCTTTCTCTCACACACGTATTCTCTTTCACACACACACATTCTCTCACTCACACACACATTCTATCTCTCACACACTCATTCTCTCTCATGCACACATTCTCTCTCTCACACAAATGCTCTCTCTCACACACGTATACTCTCTCTCACACACACGTATTCTCTCTCTCAAACACGTATTCTCTCACACACACACACTCTCTCTCTAATGCACATTCTCTCTCACACACACACGCATTCTCTCTCTCGCACACGTATTCTCTCTCTCACACACACATTCTCTCTCACACACACGTATTCTCTCTCTCACACACGTATTCTCTCTCACACACACGTGTTCTCTCTCACACACACACACTCTCTCTCATGCACATTCTCTCTCACACACACACGCATTCTCTCTCTCACACACGCATTCTCTCTCACACACACACATTCCCTCTTTTTCTCTGTCCCTCCCTCTCTGTCCCTCACTCTATCTCTTTGTCCCTCACTCTCTCTCTGTCACCCTCTCTCTGTCCCACACTCTCTCTGTGCCCCACTATCTCTCTTTGCCCTTCTCTCTCTCTTTCCCTTTCTTTCTGTTTCTCTTTCTCTCCGTTTCTCTCTCCCTCTGTCTCTCCGTCTGTCCCCCTCTCTCTCACACTCTCTGCACCCCTCTCTGTCTCTGTCCCACACTCTCTCTGTGTCCCTCTCTCTCTCTCTGACCCTCTTTGTCTGCGCCCCACACTCTCTCTGTGTGTCCCTCTCTCTCTTTCTCTCTCTGTGTCCCTCTCTCTCTCTCTATCCTCCTCACTCTCTCTGTGTCTCTCTCTCTGTGTCCCTCTCTCTGTGTCCCTCTCTCTCTCTATCCCTCTGTGTCCCCCTCTCTCTCTCTGTCCCTCACTCTCTCTGTGTCCCTCACTCTCTGAGTCCCTCTCTCTGTGTCCCTCTCTCTCTGTGTCCCTCTCTCTCTGTGTCACTCACTCTCTCTTTCTCTCTCTATCCCTCTCTCTCTGTCCTTCTCTGTGTGTGTGTGTGTGTCTCTCTCTCTCTGTCCCCCTCTCTCTCTGTCTCTCCCTCTCTGTGTGTCCCTCACACTGTGTCTCTCACTCTGTTTTTCTCTCTCTATCCCTCTTTTACTCTGTCCCTCTCTCTCTGTCCCTCTCTCTCTCTCTGCGTCTCTCTCTCTCTGCGTCTCTCTCTCTGTCCCTCACTCTCTCTGTCTACCTCTCTCTGTGTTCCTCTCTCTGTGTCCCTCTCTCTCTCTGTCCCTCACTCTCTCTTTCTCTATCCCTCTCTCTCTCTCTGTCCCTCTGTGTCTCCCTCTCTCTTTGTGTCCCTCACTCTCTCTGTGACCCTCTCTCTGTGTCCCTCTCTCTCTGTGTCCCTCACTCTGTGTCCCTCACTCTCTCTTTCTCTCTCTATCCCTCTCTCTCTATCCCTCTCTCTCTGTCTCCCCCTCTGTCTCTGCGTCTCTCTCTCTGTCTCTCTCTGTCTGTCCCTCACTCTCTCTGTCTCCCTCTCTCTGTGTCCCTCTCTCTGTGTCCCTCGCTCTCTGTGTCCCTCACACTCTCTTTCTCTATCCCTCTCTCTCTATGTCCCTCTGTGTCTCCCTCTCTCTCTGTGTCCCTCTCTCTCTTTGTCCCTCTCTCTGTGTCACTCACTCTCTCTTTCCCTCGCTCTCTGCCCCCCCTCTTTCTCTGTGTCTCTCTCTCTGTGTCCCCCCTCTCTCTGTCCCTCTCTCTCTCTGCGTCTCTCTCTCTCTATGTCTCTCTCTCCCCGTGTCCCTCTCTCTCCGTGTCCCGTTCTCTCTGTGTCCCTATCTCTCTGTATCCTTCTCTCTCTCTGTCCCTCTCTCTTCGTGTCCCTCTCTCTCTCTCTCTGTCCCTCTCTCTTTCCCTGTCTCTCTCTCTCTCGATCTCTCGCTGCCCCTGTCCCTCTCACTCTGTGTCCCTCACTCTCTCTTTCTCTCTATGTGCCCCTCTCTCTCTCTGTCACTCTCTCTCTGCCCCTCACTCGGTGTCCATCACTCTCTCTTTCTCTCTCTATCCCTATATATCTCTGTCCCGCTATCTCTCTCTGTCCCTCTATCTCTCTCTGTCCCTCTCTCTGTCCCTGTCTCTCCGTGTCCCTCTCTCTCCGTGTCCCTGTCTGTCTCTGTCTCTGTCTCCCTCTCTCTCTCCGTGTCCCTATCTCTCTGTCTCTCTCTCTGTCCTTCTCTCTCTCTGCGTCTCTCTCTCTCCGTGTCCCTTTCTCTCTGTGTCCCTATCTCTCTGTATCCTTCTCTCTCTGACCCTCTCTCTTCACGTCCCTCTCTCTCTCTGTCCGTCTCTTTCTCTCTGTCCCTTGCTCTCTCTCTCTCTGTCACTCTCTCCGTGTCCATCTATCTCTCTGTGTGTGTCTCTCTCTGTCCCTAGCTCTCTCTCTCTGTCACTCTTTCCGTGTCCCTCTATCTCTCTGTCCCTCTCTCTCTCTGTCCCTCTCTCTCTGTGTCCCTCTCTCCCTGTGTCCCACTCTCTCCCTGTGTCCCACTCTCTCTGTATTCCTCACTCTCTCTCTGTACCTCACTCCCTCTCTGTCCCTCTCTCTCTGTGTCCCTCTCTCCGTGTCCCTCTCTCTCTCTCCGTGTCCCCCTCTCTCTGTGTCCCTCTCTCTCTGTGTCCCTCTCTCTCTCTGTCCCAAGCTCTCTCTTTCTGTCACTCTCTCCGTGTCCCTCTATCTCTCTGTCTCTCTCTCTCTGTGTGTCCCTCTCTCTCTCTGTGTCCCTCTCTCTCTCTGTCCCTCTCTCTCTTTCTCTCTCTAATCCCCTCTCTCTCCCTCTCTGTGTCCCACTCTCTGTTCCTCACTTTATCTCTCCCTCACTCTCTCTCTGTCCCTCTCTCTCTGTGTCCCTCACTCTCTCTCTGTCCCTCTCGCTCTCTCTGTGTCCCTCTCTCCGTGTCCCTCTCTCTCTCCGTGTTCCCCTCTCTCGGTGTCCCTCTCTCTCTGTCCGTGTCCCTCTCTCTCTGTGTCTTTCTCTCTCTCTCTCTCTGTCCCTCTCTCTCTATCCGTGTCCCTCTCTCTCACTCTGTCCCTCTCTCTCTCTGTCTGTCACTCTCTCTGTGTTCCTTTCTCTCTCTCTCTCTCTATGTCACTCTCTCTCTGTCTAGCTCTGTTCCTGTCTCTCTCTCTGTCTCACTCTCACTGTCCCTCTCGCTCTGTGACCCATTCTCTCTCTGTCCCCCTCTCTCTCTCTGTCCCTCATTGTCTCTGTCCCTCTCTCTCTCCCTCTCTGTGTCCCTCTCTCTCTCTGTCCCTCTCTCTCTGTATCCCTCTTTGTCTCTCTGTCCCTCTCTCTCTCTGTGTCCCTCTCTATCTGTCCTTGTCTCTGTATGTGGTCTCTCTCTCTCTGTCCCTCTCTCGACCTCTCTCTCTCCCTCTCTCTCTGTCTCTCCGTCCCCCTCTCTCTTGCACTTTATCTCTGTCTCCCTCTCTCTCTCTGTCCCTCTCTCTCTCTGCATTGCAGTCAAATATCTGAAGGACAGGGAATCCCTCAGCAGAGACGCAGAGTTAAACTCAGTTCAAATTCCCTCCATCACACACACACCCACACATAGAAACTGAATATAATGTGGAGAAATGTCCATGTGCAGCACAGATTTCCAAACTAACTCAGTGACGGACGAAAACCCCGTTCTCTGCCCAGTCCCCACTTCCAGACCCAGGGAGGTTTTGTCCCTGACCCAGGGCAGGTTTCTGACTGGATATTATTGCACTATGAAGGTACTGAGTGTAACAGTTTGCTACATCCCATCATATCATCTACCTTGCTGTCAGTGTTTTGTGAATTATATTGAAAACATTGGCAGGAGCAAGAGAATATTCTGGAAGGTGATTTGCAATAAGAATAGAAAAAGCTGAATGTTTCTGTGTAAAATGATGAGAAATTCTGGAACAGTATTGTTCAATGCTACAGCTGATCGTGTATGGAAACATCAGTAAGTTAACATGATGGCAGTGCCAGCAGATAGGAGGACCCGCGATACATTGATCATTATTGAGATTAGATTGTGTTGGGAACATGAGCTTAACATGACAGGAAGTGGAATGAAATCAATGGATTCAGGGTTGTTAATATACAAAATAACAGATAGCCCGGAGTGAGTTAAGGCATGGAATCTAATCGAGGGGTTCAGAGAGGTTTATATACAGAATAACAGATAGCCCAGGGTGAGTTACAGTCTGGAATGTAATCGAGGGATTCGGGGTGGTTTATATACAGAAAATAGATACCCTGGAGTGAGTTAAGGCATGGAATCTAATTGAGGGTTCAGAGAGGTTTATATACAGAATAACAGATAGCCCAGGGTGAGTTACAGTCTGGAATGTAATCGAGGGATTCGGGGTGGTTTATATACAGAAAATAGATACCCTGGAGTGAGTTAAGGCATGGAATCTAATTGAGGGTTCAGGCTTGTTTCTATACAGAATAACAGATAGCCCTGAGTGAGTTAATACCTGGAAACTAATCGAGGAGTTCAGAGTTGTTAATATGTAGAAAAACAGATGCCACAGAATGAGATACAGCCTGGAATCCAACTGAGGGGTTCAAGGTGGTTTATATACAGAATAACAGATAGCCTGGAATGAGTTGCAGCCTGGAATCAAATTGAGGGGTTCAGGGTGGTTTTTATACAGCATAATACTTACCCGAGAGTGAGTTACAACCTGGAATCTAATCTAGGGGTTAAGTGTGGTTTATATACAAAATAACAGATACCCGAGAGTGAGTTACAGCCTAGAATCTAATCAAGGGGTCCAGGATGGTTTATATACAGAATAACAGAAAGGCCGGAAAGAATTACAGCCTGGAATCTAATCGCTGATTTCAGGATGGATTATGTACAAAATAACAGGTAGACCGGAGTGATTTATATCCTGGAATCTAATTGGAGTTTCAGGGTGGTTTATATACAGAATAACAGGTACCCCGGAGTGAGTTACAGCCTGGAATCTAATCGAGTGTTTCAGTGTGGTTTATATATAGAGTAACATAATAGATTAGATTACAGTGTGGAAACAGGCCCTTCGGCCCAACAAGTCCACACCGCCCCGCCGAAGTGCAACCCATACCCCGGCATTTACCCCTTACAAAACAGTACGGGCAATTTAGCATGGCCAATTGGCCTGGGCTGCACATCTTTGGACTGCGGGAGGAAACCGGAGCACCCGGAGGAAACCCACGCAGACACGGGGAGAACGTGCAAACTCCACACAGTCAGTCACCTGAGGCGTGAATTGAACCCGGGCCTCTGGTGCTGTCAGGGAGCAGTGCTAACCACTGTGCAACCGTGCCGCCCCGGAGTGGGTTACAGCTTGGAATTTAATCGTGGGGTTCAGTGTGGTTATGTACAGAATACAAAGATAGCCCGGAGTGATTTACAGCCTTGAATCTATTCAATGGGTTCCCAATTGAAACCCACAGAAGGTCAGTGTTGGATTTGAGAAACCCTTCAATTTGGGATAAGGCCTATCCTAGCCTAGCCTGATTAAACGCTGCAAATCTACAATTCAGTGGCTGAGCTCTTTCAGGTTTTGTATATTATGTTTCTCTCATATATTAGGAGCTTGGAAAGTAAGGCAGACCTTACTGGAATGTCACATTGTCTCTCCGCATTCACTGTAAAGAGGTTCTGGGATTTGCATTTTAATCCCCTTCAAAGAGCAGTCTCCATTTCCTATCTCTGCTAGCATCAATGAATGGGAATGGCTTTTGACACATTGCCCCCTCTCCCTTGATGAAAGTATTCCTGACACAAATCAGTCAGACAGACATTTTAGATTTGTCCACACCCACCATTTTATATCAGCAAAACGATGACATTGAGTTTATAAAAAAGGATAAGCAAGAGAGACTGGCAACATTAATACAGTTTGAAAATATATAAAACATTGAACATGCACACAGAATCACATACAAACAGACATACACAGACACACAGAATCACACACACACACAGATACAGACACCTTCCAGAAGCTGTCCCCATTTCCTATCTTGCAAGTGAATTCATGTTATAATGATGCAATCATGCAGGACAGTAAACAGCTTTTGAGACTTGCCCCATTGTGACAGAAATTCAGCCCCAATCTGAAACTTGGAAATATGTAACAGGACAGAAATGAAATAGCAGCTTTCTGTGTTCCTGCTCCCAATGTAACATTTGACCATTTCGTTTATCTTGTCTTCGGTCTAACATCCAACAAGGATCACTTCACAGATCCAATAACACATCCCCAGGAGTGAGTTCCAGACTGGAATCTAATTAAGGGGTTTAGGGTTTAAATACAGCATATGAGACCCCCAGGAGTGAGGGACAGACTGAAATCTAATCGAGGGGTTCGGGGTGGTTGGTATACAGCATATGAGATACCCAGAAGTGAGGGAGAGACTGTAGTCTAATCGAGGGGTTGGGGTGGTTTATATAAAGCATATGAGATACCCAAAAGTGAGGGATAGACTGGAATCAAATCGAGGGGTTCAGGGTGGTTTATATACAGCATATGAGAAACCCAGGAGTGAGGGAGAGACTGAAATCTAATCGAGGGGTTCGGGGTGGTTTATATACAGCATATGAGATACCCAAGAGTGAGGGATAGACTGGAATCAAATCGAGGGGTTCAGGGTGGTTTATATACAACGTATGAGATACATAGGAGTGAGGGAGAGACTGAAATCTAATCGAGGGGTTCGGGGTGGTTTATATACAGCATATGAGATACCCAAGAGTGATGGACATACTGCAATCTAATCGAGGGGTTCAGGGTGGTTTATATACAGCATATGAGATATCCAAGATTGAGGGACAGACTGGAATCTAATCGAGGGGTTCAGGGTGGTTTACATACAGAATAACAGATAACAAGGGGTGAGTCACAAAATCGCAGAGTCATACAGTCGTAGAGATGTACAGCATGGAAACAGACCCTTCGGTCCCACCCGTCTATGCCGACCAGATATCCTAACCTACTCTAGACTCTTTTTCAAGCACTTGGCTCATCTCCCTCCAAAACTTCCCATCCATCGAGCTGCATTTTAAATGTTGCAATTGTACCAGCCTCCACCACTTCCTCTGACAGTTCATTCCATTCATATACCACCCTCTGAGTGAACAAGCTGCCCCTTAGGTCTCTTTCATATCTTTCCCCTCTCACACTAAACCTATTCCCTCTTGTTCTGGACTCCCCCACCCCAAGGAAAATACTTTGTCTATTTATCCTATCCATGCCCGTCATGATTTTATAGGCGTCGATAAGGTTACCCCTCAGCCTCTGATGTTCCAGGGAAAACAGCACCAGCCTATTCAGCCTCTCCCTGTAGCTCAAATCCTCTAACCCTGGCAACATCCTTGTAAATATTTTCTGAAACCTTTCATGTTTCACAATATCCTTCCGATAGGAAGGAGACCAGAATTGCACGCCATATTCTAATAGTGGCCTAACCCATGTCCAGTCCAGCCGTAACATAACCTCTCAATGCCTATACTCAAAACTCTGACCAGTAAAGGAAAGCATACCAAACGCTGCATTCATTATCTTATCCACCTGCCACTCTACTCTCACGGAACTACAAACCTGCACTTCAAAGTCTCTTTGTTCAGCAACTCTCTCTCGGACCTGACCATTAAGTGTATAAATCCTGCTCGAATTTGCTTTCCCAAAATGCAGCACCTCGTGTTTATCGAAGTGGAATAGAATTGAAGGATTTGGGGCGTTTTTGAAACATGCCAGTCACACATACATGGAAGTAAGTTACACGTTGGAATCTAAACGAGAGGGTTCCGGGTGATTCATATAATCCCGACAGTGGGGAAACAAGCCCTTCAGCACAACAAGACCACACTGACCCTCAGAAGAATAACCCATCCAGATCCATTTCCCCACATTTACCCCTGACTAATGCAACTCACTTACACATCCCTGAATACCATGGGCAATTTTAACAGGGTTTGGATTGGATGGTTAATATACAGACTAACAGATACCCCGGAGTTAGTTACAGACTGGAATCTAATCGAGGGTTTCAGCCTACAGAATAACAGGTACCCCGGAGTGAGTTACAGAGACATAGAATCATAGAGATGTAAAGCATGGAAACAGACCCTTCGGTCCAACCTGTCCATGCCGACCAGATATCCCAACCCAATCTTGTCCCACCTGCCAGCACCCGGCCCATATCCCTCCAAACCCTTCCTATTCATATACACATCCAAATGCCTCTTACATGTTGCAATTGTACCAGCCTCCACCACTTCCTCTGGCAGCTCACTCCATACACGTACCACCTTCTGCGTGAAAAAGTTGTCCCTCAGGACTCTTTTTCATATCTTTCCCCTCTCACACTAAACCTATGCCCTCTCTTTCTGGACTCCCTGACCCCAAGGAAAAGACTTTGTCTATTTATCCTATCCTATCCATGTCCATCATAATTTTGTAAACCTCTATAAGGTTATCCCTCAGCCTCTGTTCAGCCTCACCCTGTAGCTCAAATCCTCTAACCCTGGCAATCTCCTTGTAAATCTTTTCTGAACCCTTTCAAGTTTCTTAACATCTTTCCGATAGGAAGGTGACCAGAATTGCACGCAATATTCCAAGAGTGACCTAACCCATGTCCTGGACAGCCGCAACATGACCTCCCAACTCCTGTACTCGGTACTCTGACCAGTAAAGGAAAGCATACCAAACGCCTTCTTCACTATCCTATCTACATGCGACTCCACTTTCAATGAGCTATGAACCTGTACTCTCAGGTCTCTTTGTTCAGCAACACTCCCTAGGACCTTACGATTAAGTGTATAAGTCCTGCTAAGATTTGCTTTCCCAAAGTGCAGCACCTCGCATGTATCTGAATTAAACTCCATCTGCCACTTCTCAGCCCATTGGCCCATCTGGTCCAGATCCTGTTGTAATCTGAGGAAACCCTCTTCGCTGTCCACTACACCTGCAATTTTGGTGTCATCTGCAAACTTACTAACTGTAACTCTTATGCTCGCATTGAAATCATTTATGTAAATGACAAAAAGTAAAGGACCCAGCACCGATCCTTGTGGCATTCCACTGGTCACAGGCCGCCAGTCTGAAAAACAACCACCACCCTCTGTCTTCTACATTTGAACCAGTTCTATAACCAAATGGCTACTTCTCCAGGAGATCTAACCTTGCTAATCAGTCTCCCATGGGGAAACATGTCGAACGCCTTACTGAAGTCCATATGGATCACATCTACTGCTCTGCCCTCATCAATCTTCTTTGTTACTTCTTCAAAAAACTCAATCAAATTTGTGAGACATGTTATCCCACGCACAAAGCCATGTTGACTATCCCGAATCAGTCCTTGCCTTACCAAATTCATGTATATCCTGTTCCTCAGGATTCCCTCCAACAACTTGCCCACCGCTGAGGTCAGGCTCAACGGTCTATAATTCCCTGGCTTGTCTTTACCACCCTTCTTAAACAGTGGCACCACATTTGCCAAACTCCAGTCTTCCGGCATTTCACCTGTGTCTGTCGATGATAGAAATATCTCAGCAGGAGGCCCAGCAATCACTTCTCGAGCTTCCCACAGAGTTCTCGGGTACACCTGATCAGGACCTGGCGATTTATCCACCTTTAACCGTTTGAAGACATCCAGCACTTCCTCCTCTTTATATCGGGACGTTTTGTAAGATGTCACCATCGATTTCCATACAGTCTATATCTTCCATATGCTTTTCCACAGTAAATACTGATGCAAAATATTCATTTAATAACTGCCCCATTTTCTGTGACTCCACACAAAGGATGTCTTGCTGATCTTAAAGGGGCCCTATTCTCTCCCTAGTTACACTTTGTCCTTAGGGGAGAAAGTGAGGTCTGCAGACGCTGGAGATCAAAGCTGAAACTTTATTGCTGGAACAGCACAGCAGGTCAGGCAGGTCAGGCAGCATCTAGGGAACAGAAGATTCGACGTTTCGGGCACAGCTTTGTCCTTAATCTATTTGTAAAAACACTTTGGATTCTCCTTAATTTTATTTGCCAAAGCTATCTCATGTCCGCGTTTTGCCCTCCTGATTTCCCTCTTCAGTTTTCTCCAACTTCCTTTATACACTTCTAAGGATTGACTCGATCCATCCTGTCTATATCTGACATATGCTTCCATCTTTTTCTGAACTAAACCCTCAATTTCTTTAGTCAGCCAGCATTTCCTATAACTCCCAGCCTTCCCTTGAAACCCTGACAGGAAGTTACAGCCTGGAATCTAATCGCGGGGTTCAGGGTGGGTAATATACAGAATAACAGATAGCCCGAAGTGAGTTACAGCCTGGAATCTAATCGTGGGGTTCAGGGTGGTTTATATACAGAATAACAGATAGCACAGAGTGAGTTACAGCCTGGAAACCAATCGCGGGTTTCAGGGTGGTTTATATACAGAATACCAGATAGCCCGGAGTGAGTTACAGCCTGGAATCTAATCGCGGGGTTCAGGGTGGTTTATATACCGAATAACAGATAGCACAGAGTGAGTTACAGCCTGGAATCTAATCGCGGTGTTCAGGGTGGGTTATATGCAGAATAACAGATAGCCCGGAGTGAGTTACAGCCTGGAATCTAATTGTGGGTTTCAGGTTGGGTTATATACAGAATAACAGACAGGCCGGAGTGAGTTACAGCATGGAATCTAATCACGGGGTTCAGGGTGGGTTATATACAGAATAACAGATAGCCCGGAGTGAGTTACAGCATGGAATATAATCGCGGGGTTCAGGGTGGTTTATATACAGAATAACAGATAGCCCGGAGTGAGTTACAGCGTGGAATCTGATCGCAAAGTTCATGGTGGTTTATACACAGAATAACAGATAGCCCGGTATGAGTTACTGCCTGGAATCTAATCGCGGGGTTCAGGGTGGGTTATACACAGAACAACAGATAGCCCGGAGTGAGTTACAGCCTGGAGTCTAATCGCAAGGTTCAGGGTGGTTTGTGTTCAGAATAACAGATAGCCCGGAGTGAGTTACAGCCTGGAATCGAATCGAGGGATTCAGGGTGGTTTATATACCGAATAACAGATACCCCGGAGTGAGTTACAGCCTCGAATCGAATCGAGGTGTTCAGGGTGGGTTATATACAGAATAACGGATAGCCCAGAGTGATTTACGGCCTGGAATCTAATCGACGGGTTCAGAGTGGTTTTTATACAGAATAACAGATATCCCGGAGTGAGTTACAGCTTGGAATTTAATCGGACGGTTCAGTGTGGTTATGTACAGAATAAAAAGGTAGCCCGGAGTGAGTTACAGCCTTGAATCTCGTCAATGGGATCTAAATTTGAACCCACAGAAGGTCAGTGTTGGATTTGAGTAACCCTTCAAATTGGGATAAGGCCTAGCCTAGCCTAGCCTGATCAAACGCTGCAAATCTACAATTCAGTGGCTGAGCTCTTTCAGGTTTTGTATATTATGATTCTCTCATATATTAGGAGCTTGGAAAGTAAGGCAGATCTTACTGGAATGTCACATTGTCTCTCCGCATTCACTGTAAAGAGGTTCTGGGATTTGCATTTTAATCACCCTCAAAGAGCTCTCTCCATTTCCTATCTCTGCTAGCATCAATGAATGGAAATGGCTTTTGACACATTGCCCCCTCTCCCTTGCTGAAAGTATTCCTGACACAAATCACTCAGGCAGACATTTTAGATTTGTCCACAGCCACCATTTTATATCAGCAAAACGATGACACTGAGTTTATAAATAAAGAAAAGCAAGAGAGACTGGCAACATCAATACAGATTGAAAATATATAAAACATTGAACATGCATACAGAATCACAAACACACAGAATCACACACACAGAGCTACAGACACCTTCCAGAAGCTGTCTCCATTTCCTATCTTGCAAGGGAATTCATGTTATGATGATGTATTCATGCAGGACAGTAAACAGCTTTTGAGACTTGCCCCATTGTGACAGAAATTCAGCCCCAATCTGAAACTTGGAAATATGTAACAGGACAGAGTTGAAACAGCAGCTTTCTGTGTTCCTGCTCCCAATGTAACATTTGACCATTTAGTTTATCTTGTCTTCAGTCTAACATCTAACAAGGATCATTTCACAGATCCAATAACAGATCCCCAGGAGTGAGTTCCAGACTGGAATCTAATCGAGGGCTTCGGGGTGGTTTACATGCAGCATATGAGATACCCAAGAGTGAGGGACAGACTGGAAACTAATCGCGGGGTTCGGGTTGGTTTATATCCAACATATGAGATACCCAGGAGTGAGTTACACACAGGAATCTAATCAAGGGGTTTGAGGTAGTTTCTATACAGCAACCCAGATACCCAGGAGTGAGGGACAGACTGGAATCTAATCGAGGGGTTCGGGGTGGTTTATATACAGCATATGAGATACCCAGGAGTGAGTTACACACTGGAATCTAATCAAGGGGTTTGGAGTGGTTTCTATACACCAAATGAGATACCCAGGAGTGAGGGACATAGTGGAATCTAATCGAGGGGTTTAGGGTGGGTTATATACAGAACAACAGATAGCCCAGAGTGAGTTACAGACTGGAATCGAATCGCAGGTTTCAGGGTGGGTTATATACAGAATAACAGATAGCCTAGAGTGAGTTACAGACTGGAATCTAATCGAGGTGTTCAGCGTGGCTTACGTAAAGAATAACAGATAGCCCGGAGTGAGTTACAGACTGGAATCAAATCCCGGGGTTCAGGGTGGGTTATATACAAAATAACAGATAGCACAGAGTGAGTTACAGCCTGGAATCTAATCGCGGGGTTCAAGGTGGTTTACATACAGAATAACGGATAGCCCGGACTGAGTTACAGCCTGGAATCGAATCGAGGGGTTCAGGGTAAGTTAGTAGATTAGATTAGATTTGATGGCAGTGTGGAAACAGGCCCTTCGGCCCAACAAGTCCACACTGATGCGCCGAAGCGCAACCCACCCATACCCCTACATTTACCCCTTACCTAACACTACGGGCAATTTAGCATGACCAATTCACCTGACCTGCACATCTTTGGACTGTGGGAGGAAACCGGAGCACCCGGAGGAAACCCACGCAGACACGGGGAGAACGTGCAAACTCCACACAGTCATTCGCCTGAGGTGGGTTATGTGCAGAATAACAGATAACCCAGAGTGAGTTACAGATTGGAATCTAATCGAGGGGTTCAACTTGGTTTACATACAGATAACAAGGAATGAGTCACAAAATCGCGGAGTGGTACAGTCAAAGAGATGTACAGCATGGAAACAGACCGTATGGTCCAACCCGTCTATGCCGACCAGATATCCTAACCTACTGTAGACTCTTTTTCAAGCACTTGGCCCATCTCCCTCCAAACCTTCCCATTCATATACCCTCCAAATGCATTTTTCATGTTACAGTTGTACCACCCTCCAACACTTCCTCTGACAGTTCATTCCATTCATGTACCACCCTTTGAGTGAACAAGTTGCCTCTTTGGTCTCTTTCATATCTTTCCCCTCTCACACTAAACCTATGCCGTCTAGTTCTAGACTCCCCCACCACAAGGAAAAGACTTTGTTTATTTATCCTATCCATGGCCGTCACGATTTTATAAACCTCGATAAGGTCACCCCTCAGCCTCTGATGCTCCAGGGAAAACAGCCCCAGCCTATTCAGCCTCTCCCGGTAGGTCAAATCCTCGAACCCGGGCAACATCGTTGTATATCTTTTCTGAACCCTTTCAAGGTTCACAATATCCTTCCAATAGGAAGGAGACCAGAATTGCACGCCATAGTCCAATAGTGGCCTGACCCATGTCCAGTCCAGCTGCAACATGACCTCTCAATGACTATACTCAAAACTCTGACCAATAAAGGAAAGCATACCAAACGCTGCCTTCATTGTCTTATCCACCTGCCACTCTACTCTCACGGAGCTACGAACCTGCACTTCAAAGTCTCTTTGTTCAGCAACTCTCTCTCGGACCTGACCATTAAGTGTGTAAGACGTGCTCAAATTTGCTTTCCCAAAATGCAGCACATCGTGTTTATCGAAGTGGAATAGAATTGAAGGTTTCGGGGTGTTTTTGAAACATGCCAGTCACACATACATGGAAGTGAGTTACACGTTGGAAACTAAACGAGAGGGTTCCGGGTGATTCATATAATTCCGACAGTGGGGAAAAATACTCTTCAGCCCAACAATACCACACTGACCCTCAGAACAATAACCCATCCAGACCCATTTCCCCACAATATACCTCTGACTAATGCACCTCACCTACATATCCCTGAAAACGGTGAGCAATTTTAACATTTTTTGGATTGGATGATTAATATACAGACTAACAGATACCCAGGAGTGTGATACAGACTAGAATCTAATCAAAGGATTGAGGTGGCTAACGTGCATAGCCCCTTAAAATTGGAAGTCAGTTACAGATCGGAATTTTATCAAGGGGATTCGGGATGATTATGTGTAGAATAGCAGATATCCAAGAGTGAGCTCCAGATATATTCAAATTGAGGGTAATGGGCGATTTATAGACAGAGCAACGGGATACGAGAGGAGAGAAAGCAGAGGAGAAAGTACTCACCATGGACCAACTCAACAATGAACTGAGCCAGGCAGGATTCAATTGCTGTATGTGGAGGTTTCCATGTGTTCTGCAAGATGGGAGAGAAACAGGCAGATACCCACACTTTCTATGATGTTGCAGTCAAATATCTGAAGGACAGGGAATCCCTAATCAAAGACGCAGAGTTAAACTCAGTTTAAACTCTCTCCATCACACACACCCACACATAGAAACTGAACATAATGTGGAGAAATATACATGTGCAGCACAGACTTCCAAACTAATTCAGTGACAGACAAAAATCACCGTTCTCTGCCCAGTCCCCACTTCCAGACCCAGAGAGATTTTGTCCCTGACCCAGGGCAGGTTTCTGACTTGATATTATTACAGTGCAACATGAAGTTACAGAGTGTTACAGTTTACTACATCCCATCATGTCATCTACTTTGCTGTCAGTGTTTTGTGAATTGTATTGAAAACATTGGCAGATGCAAGAGAATATTCTGGAAAGTGATTTGCAAGAAGAATAGAAAACGCTGAATTTTTCTGTGGAAAAATATGAGAAATTCTGGAACATTATTGTTCAATGCTACAGCAGATTATGTATGTAAACATCAGTAAGTTATCATGATGGCAGTGCCAGCAGATAGGAGGACCCGTGATACATTGATCATTATTGAGATGAGATTGTGTTGAGAACATGATCTTAACATGACAGGAAGTGGAATCAAATCTTTGGCTTCAGGGTTGTTAATATACAAAATAACAGATAGCCCGGAGTGAGTTACAGACTGGAATCTAATCGATGGATTCAGAGTGGTGTTTATACAGAATAACAGATATCCCGGAGTGAGTTACAGCTTGGAATTTAATCGGACGGTTCAGTGTGGCTATGTACAGAATAAAAAGGTAGCCCGGAGTGAGTTACAGCATTGAATCTAGTTAATGGGTACCCAATTTGAACCCACAGAAGATCAGTGTGGGATTTGAGAAATCCTTCAATTTGGGATGAGGCCGAGCCAGGCAGGCTTCTGATACAACGCTGCAAATCTACAATTCAGTGGCTGAGCTCTATCAGGTTTTGTATATTATGTTTCTCTCATATATTAGGAGCTTGGAAAGTAAGGAAGACCTTACTGGAATGTCACATTGTCTCTCCGCATTCACTGCAAACAGGATCTGGGATTTGCATTTTAATCACCTTCAAAGAGCTGTCTCCATTTCCTATCTCTGCGAACATCAATGAATGGAAATGGCTTTTGACACATTGCCCCCTCTCCCTTGATGAAAGTATTCCTGACACAAATCAGTCAGGCAGACATTTTAGATTTGTCCACAGCCACCATTTTATATCAGCAAAACGATGACATTGCGTTTATAAATAAGGAATAGCAAGAGAGACTGGCAACATCAATACAGATTGAAAATATATAAAACATTGAATACGCACACAGAATCGCACACAAACAGACATACACAGATACACAGAATCACACACACAGAGACACCTTCTAAGAGTGGTCTCCATTTCCGATCTTGCAAGGGAATTTATGTTATGGTGGTGCATCCATGCAGGACCATAAACAGCTTTTGAGACTTTCCACATTGTGACAGAAATTCAGCCCCAATCTGAAACTTGGAGACATGTAACAGGACAGAGTTGAAACAGCAGCTTTCTGTGTTCCTGCTCCCAACGTAACATTTGACCATTTAGTTTTTCTTGTCTTCGGTCTAACATCCAACAAGGAGCATTTCACAGATCCAATAACAGATCCCCAGGAGTGAATTCCAGACTGGAATCTAATTGAGGAGTTTAGGGTTTACATGCAGAATAACAGATAACAAGGAGTGAGTCACAAAATCGCGGAGCCATACAGTCATAGAGATGTACAGCATGAAAACAGACCCTTTGGTCCAACCCGTCCATCCCAACCAGATATCCTAACCTACTCTAGACTCTTTTTCAAGCACTTGGCCCATCTCCCTCCAAACCTTCCCATTCATATACCCATCGAGCTGCATTTTAAATGTTGCAATTTTACCAGCCTCCACCATTTCCTCTGACAGTTCATTCCATTCATGTAAAACCCTCCGAGTGAACAAGTTGCCCCTTAGGTCTCTTTCATATCTTTCCCCTCTCGCACTAAACCTATGGGAAGGATGGCAGGGTCCATCAGAGGGACAGATCACCCACACATTGGGAAGGAATTCCGTGTCCCTGGGGTGGGGAATTAACCAGACATTGGGAAGGATGTCAGTGTCCCTGAGAGGCGGCAGATCACCCACACATTGGGAAGGATGGCAGTGTCTCTGAGAGGGGTCAGGTCACCCACACGTTGGGAAAGATGTCAATGTCCCTGAGAGCGACAGATCACCCACACATCTGTCCCTGAAAGGGACAGATCATCCACACATTGGGAAGGATTGCTGTGTCCCTAAGAGGGGGCTGATCAACCACACATTGGGGAAGGATAGCAGGATCCCTGAAAGGGGGCCGATCATTCACCTATTCGGAAGGAAGGCAGTGTCCCAAAGAGGGTATTTGATCACCTATACATAGGGGAAAGATGGCAGTGACCATGAGAGGGTGCTGATCATCCAGACAATGGAAAGGATGGCAAGGTTTCTGAGAGGAAGCAGATCACCCACACATTGGGAAGAATGGCAGTTTCCCTGAGAGGGTGCAGATCATCCACACATTGGGAAGGATGGCAGTTTCCCTGAGAGGGGTCAGATCATCCACAGGTTGGGAAGGAGTGCAGGGACATTGAGGGGGGCAGATCACTCACAGATTGGAAAGGAAGGCAATGTCCCTGAGATCGGACAGATCACCCACACATTGGGAAGGATGGCAGGGTCCCTGAGAGGGGCAGATCAGCCACACATTGGGAAGGATGGCAGTGTCCCTGAGAGGTGGCAAATCACCCACACATTGGGAAGGATGGCAGGGTCCCTGAGAGGAGCAGATCAGCCACACATTGGGAAGGATGACAGGGTCCCAGAGAGGTGACAGATCACCCACACATTGGGAAGGATGTCAGAGTCCATCAGAGGGACAGATCACCCACACATTGGGAAGGATGGCAGTATCCCTGAGAGGAGGCTGATCAACCACACACTGGGAAGGATGGCAGTGATCCTGAGAGGGGGCAGATCATTGACACATTGGGAAGGATGGCAGTGTCCCTGAGAGTTTTTCTGATCATCCACACATTGGGGAAGGACAGCAGGATCCCTTAGAGGGGCAGATCATTCACACATTCGGAAGGATGGCAGTATCGCCGAGTGGGAATCTGCTCATGCATACATTGGGGAAGGATGGCAGGATCCGTGAGAGGGTGCTGATCATCCACACAATGGGAAGGATGGCAGGGTCTCTGAGAGGGGGGGGGGGGCAATCACCCACACATTGGGAGTGATGGCAGTGTCCTTGAGAGGGGCAGATCACCCACACAATGGAAGGAATGTCAGGGTCCCAGAGAGGGACAGATCACCCACACATTGGGAAGGATGGCAGTGCCCATGAGAGGGACAGATCACCCACATATTGGGGAGTATGGCAGTGTCCCTGTGAGGAGGCAGATCACCCACACTTTGGGAAGGATGGCAGCCTCCCTGAGGGGGGCAGATCACCCACACATTGGGAAGGATGGCAGGGTCCCAGAGAGAGGGCTTACCACGCTCACATTGGGAAGAATGGCAGTGTCCCTCAGAGGAGCCAGATCACCCACACATTGGGAAGGATGGCCATATCCCTGAAAGGGACAGATCATCCACACATTGGGAAGATTGGCAGGGACCCTGAGAGGGGGCAGATCACCCACACATTGGAAAGATGGCAGGTTAACTGACAGGGGCAGATCATCCCCACATTGGGAAGGTTGGCAGTGTCCTTGAGAGGGGGCAAATCATCTACTCATTGGCAAGGATGGCAGTGTTCCTGAGAGGGGACAGATCACCCACGCATTGGGAAGGATGGTCATGTCCCTGAAAGGGACGGATCACCCACACATTGGGAAGGATTGCAGGGACACTGAGAGGGGGCATATCAGCCACACATTGGGAAGGATGGCGCAGTCCCTGAGAGAGGACAGACCACCCACACATTGGGAAGGATGGCAGGGTCCCTGAGAGGGAGCAGACCACCCACACATTGGGATGATTGGCCGGGTCCCTGAGAGGGGACAGATCACCCACACATTGAGAAGGATGACAGGGACAATGAGAGGGTGCTGATCATCCACACAATGGGAAGGATGGCAGGGTCTCTGACTGGGGGCAGATCACCCACACATTGGGGAGGATGGCAGGTTCCTTGAGAGGGGCATATCACACACACATTGGGAAGGATTTCAGGGTCCACGAGAGGGGTCCGATCATCCACACAATTTGAAGGATGACAGGGTCCCTGACAGGGGGCGGACCACCCTCACATTGGGAAGGATGGCAGTGTTCATGAGAGGGGCAGATCACCCACATATTGGGAAGGTTGACAGTGTCCCTGAGAGGGGCAGATTACCCACACATTGGGAAGGATGGCAGAGTCCCTGAGAGGTGGAAGATCATTATCACATTGGGACGGATGGCAGGTTCCCTGAGAGATGACAGATCACCCACACATTGGGAAGGATGGCAGAGTCCCTGAGAGAGGGCATACCACGCACACATTGGGAAGGATGGCAGTGTCCCTGAGAGGAGCCAGATCACCCACACATTGGGAAGGATGGCGCAGTCCCTGAGAGAGGACAGATCACCCACACTTTGGGAAGGATGGCAGGGTCCCTGAGAGGGAGCAGGCCACCCACACATTGGGACGATTGGCCGGGTCCCTGAGAGGGGACTGATCACACACACATTGAGAAGAATGACAGGGACAATGAGAGGGGGAAGATCACCCACACATTGAGAAGGATGACAGGGACAATGAGAGGGGCAGATCACCCACACATTGAGAAGGATGACAGGGACAATGAGAGGGGGCAGATCACCCATACATTGAGAAGGATGGCCATGTCCCAGAGAGGGACAGATCACCCACACATTGAGGAGGATGGCAGGTTCCCTGAGAGGGGGCATAATGGGAAGGATTTCAGGGTCCGCAAGAGGGGTCCGATCATCCACACAATGGTAAGGATGGCAGAATCCCCGAGAGAGGGCATACCACGCACATATTGGCTAGGATGGCAGTGTCCCTGAGAGGAGCCAGATCACCCACACATTGGGAAGAATGGCCATGTCCCTGAAAGGGACAGATCACACACACATTGGGAAGGATGGCAGGGTCCCTGAGAGCAGCAGATCAACCAAACTTTGGGAAGATTGGCAGTGTCCCTGAGAGGAGGAGGATCACCTACACATTGGGAAGCGGGGAGGATCCCTGAGTGGGGGCATACCACCCACACTTTGGGAATGATGGCAAAGACACTGAGCGGGGGCAGATCACCCACACATTGGAAAGGATGGCAGCGTCCCTGAGAGAGGGCAGATCACCCACACAGAGGAAGGATGGCAGGGTCCCAGAGATGGGGCAGATCACCAACACAGAGGAAGGATGGCAGGGTCCCAGAGAGGTGGCAGGTCACCCACAAAATGTGAAGGATGGCAGGGTCCGTGAGAGGGTGCTGATCATCCACATAATTGGAAGGACGGCAGGGTCTCTGGGAGGGGACAGATCAACCACACATTTGGAAGAATGGCAAGGTCCCTGAGAGGGGGCAGATCATCCACACATTGGGAGGGATGGCTGGGTCCCAGAGAGGGGGCAAATAACCCACACATTGGGAAGGATGGCAGGGTCCCAGAGAGAGGGCATACCACGCACACATTGGGAAGGATGCCAGTATTCCTGAAAGGGACAGTTCCCCCAGACATTGGGAAGTTTGCCAGGGACGCTGAGAGGGGCCAGATCACTCACACATGGAGAAGGATGGCAGTGTCCCTGACATGGTCCGATTCCTCACACATTGGTGAGGATGGCAGGGTCCATAAGAGGGGACAGATCACCCACACATTGGGAAGGATGGCAGTATCTCTGAGAGAGGCAGATCATGCACATATTGGGAAGGATGGCAGTATCTCTGAGAGGGGCATATCATGCATACATTTGCAAAGATGGCGCAGTCCCTGAGAATGGACAGATCACCCGCACATTGGGAAGGATGGCAGAGTCCCTGAGAGGGGTCAGGTCACCCAACCATTGGGAAGGATGGCAGTATCTCTGAGAGGAGCAGATCACCCACATATTCGGAAGGATGGCAGGGTCCCTAAGAAGGAGCAGACCACCCACACATTTAGACGATTGACCGGGTCCCTGAGAGGGGCCAGATCACCCACACATTGAGAAGGATGGCAGGGTCCCTGAGAGGGGACAGATCATCCACATATTGGGAAGGATGGCAGGGTCTCTGAGAGGGAGCAGATCATCCACATGTTCGGAAGGATGGCAGTGTCTCTGAGAGGGGGCAGATCACCCACACATTGGGAAAGATGGTAGGGTCCGTGAGAGGGGCAGGTCATCCACACATTGGGAAGGATGGCAGTGTCCCTGAGAGGGGACAGATCACCTACACAATGGGTAGGATGGCGGGGTCCCTGAGAAGGGCAGATCACCCACACATTGGGAAGGATGGCAAGATCCCTGAGAGGGACAGAAAGGTGGTAGATCATTCACACAATGGGAAGGATGGCAAGTCCCACAGAGGGGGCATATCACACACACATTGGGAAGGATGGCAGTGTACCTGAAAGGGACAGATCATCCACACATTGGGAAGGTTGGCCGGGTACCTGAGAGGGGACAGATCACCCACATATTTCGAAGGATGGCAGGGTCCCTGAGAGAGGGCAGATCACCGACACATTGGGGAGGATGGCAGGGTCTCTGAGAGGGACAGATCACCCACACACTGGGAAGGATGGCAGTATCCCTGAGAGGGGCAGATTACCCACACATTGGAAAGGATGGCAGGGTCCCTGAGAGGGGGCCGGTCACCCATACATTGTGAATGATGGCTGTATCTCTGAGAGGGTCAGATCAACCATACATTGGAAAGGATGGCAGGGTCCCTGAGAGGGGGCCGTTCACCCACACATTGGCAAATTGGGGAGTTGAAGGGAGATTTGACAAAACTTATGGGCTTATGATTGGTATAGATAACGTAGATGAAAACGAAATGTTCATATCAACTGAAGGAAACGGACGATGAGATACAAAAGTTAAGATTTTGGAGTGATTGACATAGAGGAGTTAATTAAATGCTTACATGGAAGAGATTCTATACAAATTGTATCTTAATGATGGATAGTTGAGCTGAGCATCGTGAAGCGCTGCATTTAATCTTCAGTTTCTATCAAAGCATGGGCTTGAATTATCCCAGTACCAGAACCACAAGTGTTCACATCGATGGGCCTGGGTAATTTCCAGTTTGTGATTGTTCCTTTTCATGTGGGTGTCTGCAGACACCTCGAGCTCTCTGAAATTCTCGTGATAAAAGCAGAAAATTGGTGACAGACTGAAAACAGTGAGAGCTCCCCCTGTTCACCGCCGTTAAAATCTCTGCTAACTTTCCTGCTTTAGGGAAATCGGCATGCCTGGTTGGTTACAGGCTGTGTGGCTCAAATGGTCAGCAGCACGCCGAAAGATAATGATTGGTAGTTTAAGTCCATCCAGGTATGGAGTTTTGGTTGTTCCAAATCAGACTATGGAAATACCACCCTACCTCCAGTTAAACCGGAAAATCCATGGTAATGTTGAATTGCAGCCCAAACCATTGATGATTCTGTGTTCCCTGGCTCCACATGGAGTAAGACAGGTACAAACACTGCTCTCTCCAGACCCCTGCTGTCAACAGAAAGTGGCCAATGCAGCTCCCTGCACAGCCCTGGGACACAGCTTCCAGAAACTCCCTCCTCATGAATGGCACTTCTCGTGTGAAAATCTTTACATTTAATACAGTTATGGCTGCAATCCAAACCCTGTCCCCAAGATTAGAACCGGCCGGATTTTGTGATAAGAACAATGTTATGAAGGTGAAGATTGAAGAGTTGAAGAGTCCACCTTTAAGAGACTGAATTATGTTCAGAACTGAGAGCTGACAAATACCTGTGACGACCAGTTAGCAGTCTCAGCGTGTACTGGAAAATTTGAAAGATGTACCGTTTGGCTGTGAAACAAAACTAAGTTGGTTGCTAATTAGAAAACAATTCCAATTTTACCAATCAGTTTAAATTCTGCCCCAGAATACTAAAATCCAATTGCGCTTCAATTTAGTGTTTTGAAACATTGCAGAACCGAGGACTTCCATAATGTTACCCCCACTGACCATTCCCCATGAAATATGTCCAGGTCCTCAGCTGAGGATTTTTGCTGGGAACCTTTGCTCCTTGGATTTCAACTGGGCCGCCTACCCAAGGAAATCAAATATGGTACTGCTTTTAGTGGAAGGAGCAGAGCACGGTAACTGCACTCTAAAACAGAATGACCATCAGTGCTGTACACATCAGTGCATATTCAGAACCAGGTTGGAGAAAACCCTAACGTTTCAAACAGTAATGAAACGGGATTGCATTCCTTTTCACCACTCGAGCATGTATCAGCGAGCAACTTCAAAGCCTGGTTTGCTGATGTGAACAGCAAGTTAGAAAGCTCTGCTCACGTCAGTCCGAAAGGCTGCCATCGGGAATAAGGACAGTTATTGCCGGATTTTGAAGCGGGGAGTTTTCGTGAATGAGGTGACTCCAATCCACACTACACTACAGGAAGCATCTCCGCGAGCAGCTGGTGTTCAGAGTCGGCCAGCACTAAAATTTACAGCAGTTCAACGCTTCACCTTTCCATTTCCAGGAGCTGGTTGTTCTCCAGCGTAATTGGCATCATTGAAAAATTAAGAAAATCATGTGAAATAACTCACAAAATATAGAGAAGGGGTGCACAGTATGGAATGTAGGGCAAGTCTGAACGTGGGAATGACCTTAAGGAAGACTGAATACTTAAGTTTTTGTTTTCAGCAATGTGGGGTAAGTTGAAAACTGGAGAGCATAGGTTTAAGGTGAGACGGGTAAAATATAAAAGGGACTTCAGGTACCTTTCCTACGCAGAAGGTTGTGCGTGTATGGAATCAGCTACCACAGGAAGTGGAGGAGGCTAGTACACTCAGAAGATTTCAAAGGCAACCGGTTGGGTTTCTGGATCGGAAGGGTTTAGTGGGATAGGGGACCAAATGCTGGGAAATGGGAGTTTGTTGAAAATGCATCTCCAGACATTTCGAAGCATGAATGCTGTTCTGGGGTCAGTCCGAGGGCAATCAGCCATAAACGGCTACCAGATCCTTCAGCAGAATAATTCCAAACTGCGCTCCCAGCATATATTGGAAACTTTGTGCACCGCCACCTCCAGAAAAATCCTGAAATGATGGAAAACAAAGAACCGAAAACGTAAGAGCCATGAAAAGTGAAGATTCCCAATCACAGTCTCGATTAGATTAGTTTGCCCATCCGATCAACAATGCGGCAGTGCCTGCAGCCCACGTCTAAGGACAGAAGTGAAGGAAATGACAGAAAGTTAAGACCATATGACAGCTAATCGAAATTATTTTCCCATTTACCAGAACATCAAATAGTGTGAAGTAAAGTCACTGCAGGATTTTGTTTCACAGCAGCGATGAAATCCCAATCTCCGTTCGGTTTCACTGGAAACAGTGAACAACACAACTTGGCCGAAACATGATGCAGCAGTGAAACCGCTAGAGGCCCGGGCTTTTCGTGTGGGAGGCGAATGTGATCACGACAGCATGGACACTGGCACATAGGAGAGGGTGCATTCTCCCAAATCAGAGATACATTTCCAATAAGCAAAGTGAGCTGGTCGTGTTGGAATTAAAACACTGAAAATTAACACGCTGCAGTAAAAGAGGCAATGCACAAAAATGGTGGGATTCAAACACAATCCGCATTAGAGATATAGAAACAACACAACACCTTCGACCACTCGTCCACAGGACCAAACACTGCAGTCGCACAATTTCTTATACTTTCAATGGTGCACCTGCAAAAACAACAGAAGCAAAGTCACAGGGAAAGAGTTCCCCCATCCCTGTCCTGTTCGCACTGCTGCAGGGATCTGCCCAGCTACAATATCAATTTTGCACCAGATAATGATAACTCTTCAAACCATACAAAAACCAATGAGAAGCTGATCCTACCGTCTGAGTCTTCTTTGAGCCACAAATGTAATGTCTGTATGAGAGAATGGAAATTCGATTCTGATTCAAGAATTTTACCATGAGCTGCTTGACATTACTGCAATTTCGATTCTTGCTTTGCGAAATAATTTCACCCATTGCTCGAAACAGAACTGCTTTCATGTTTACACGCAGCACGGAACACACCGGACTACAGGGAAAATGCACAAAGATGAGCAGGCCGTGTTCCACATCATACCGTGCAGCATAGTTTCAGTCATTGTGTCTGTTTTGCAGAATAAGAGTCTCAAATAATGTTCTCCACCCGAAAACCGGAGGTAGCATTACATTCCGAGAACCAAAGATCACATTGTGAGGATGCTCTGACCTCGGAGCCAGTTCGAGATGCCACTTTCCTTGCCTTTTACCTTAACCGTGCAATTTGCTGCAGAGATGTTCACACCTGGACAGGAGTCACATGGATACCAACTGAGTTGGAAGCCTGTGTGGGAATCGATGAGAAGCGACTCAATAAATTTTGCTAAATTCCATGGTGCTTATGAGAAATGCAGTTTCTGTTCACCTCAATCTAAAAGCCAGTTTCTGAACATAGTAACAGAAGTCAAAAGGTAATTACCTCCCCCCCCCCACCCCACCCCCACCCCACTGCGGAAGAGGTGCTAACTGCCCTTGAGTGCTTTTTGTTCTCGATGTGAAGGTCTCTCATGCCTGAGTCACCTTCACGTCTCTGGTTGCTGAGTGAATCACAAAGAAGGAGTTTCACCAGAGCTGCAACTGCCTCACTTCCCCACTCGTCCTCCCCGTTTACATTTTCCTGCTCGTCAGTGATTTAAAGAAAACCAAATGGATGCGATGTCATTCTGTAGCCTCTCGGTCGATTCCGCCGTTTCAGTTCCAACGTGGTTTCGATATCGGGGCGCACCTTAATACTAGCGACGCTATGAAAGCACAGGTCCAGAGGTTCCTCTGAGAGTGTAATTTCTTTCACTTCTGTTGCTGATTGAATGAGCCACTAACGTGCGAACTGCTCCAAAACATGATTCAGGACCTCTGGTGCCAACTCTCGCACGTTGAATAACGACAGACAGCTTCCAAATGAGGTCTTTCAGAGACGACTTTGGGGTACATTTGACAGACAAGACAAGTTCAGGAATTCGTGGTGCGCTGTGACACCAGCGCATCAGCTTCTTCCTATTCTTTGAACCGGGCCGCCTGCGCAAGGAATGCAAATGCGGTACTGCTTTTCGTGGAAGGATCAGAACGCGGCAACTACACTCTCAAACAGAATGGCATATGATCAGAACCAGGCTGGAGAAAAACTTTACAATGCTTTGCATAGGAATTAAATGGAATTGCATTACATTTTGGGCGGCACGGTGGCACAGTGGTTAGCACTGCTGCCTCACAGCGCCAGAGACCCGGGTTCAGTTCCCGCCTCAGGCGACTGACTGTGTGGAGTTTGCACATTCTCCCCGTGTCTGCGTGGGTTTCCTCCGGGTGCTCCGGTTTCCTCCCACAGTTCCAAAGATGTGCAGGTCAGGTGAATTGGCCATGCTAAATTGTCCGTAGTGTTAGGTAAGGGGTAAATGTAGGGGTATGGGTGGTTTGCGCTTCGGCGGGTCGGTGTGGACTTGTTGGGCCGAAGGGCCTGTTTCCACACTGTAAAGTAATCTAATCTAATTTTACTACGAGAGCAGATTTGTTCCAGCAAATTCGAAGGCAGGTTTGCAGATGGAAAAGGCTGCAGTTGAAGAACGAAGCAGTTTCTGCCCAGTTTCGAACAGGGCAACTTTTCGCGTGCGAGGCGAACGTGATGACCACTACACTACAGAAACAAGCCGACGCTGCCTGTGCAGCAGTTCAGTGGCATCCAGCACTGAAAGTTGAAGCCATTCTTCGTTTCACCTTTCTGTTTCCAATAGCTCGTTGTTGTCCAGCATAATTGACATCTTGAAAACGTAAAAATAAAAAGACACGTGAAATTGATGACAAAATATAGATACGGATGTCGTCAATGTTTGGACCTAGAGCGAGGTGGAATTGGTTGGGACGACTTTCCCTGCAGCGTAACGGCTGCGACATGATCTTATGGAAGGGTTGTAAACTGAGTATTTAAATGTTTTACCCAGGTTGGGGTGAGTTGAAAACTCGAGAGCATAGGTTTAAGGTGAGTGGGCTGAAATTGACAAAGAATCTGAGGAACATTTCCCACACAGAAGGTTGTGAGTGTTTGGAATGAGCTACCAGAGGAAGTGGAGGAGGCTATTACACTCAGAAAATTGCAAAGGTAATCGGATGAGTTTCTGGATAGAATGAGTTTAGAGGGATTGGGGCCAAATGCTGGGGAACGGGACTTGTTTAATTTTGGCTATGTGGTGAGCATGGACGAGATACACCGAAGTATCTGTTTCCACGCGGTATACCCCAATAACGTCGTGTTGCTTGCACCGGCTTTAATGGATTACTTTTCAGCGGAGCTTGACGTCGCAGTCTGTGGCACAATCATTTAGTCTGTTCGACTGCTCACGGGAAAGGTAGTATTGTGAAACACTGCAGAAACGAACGACTTCCTTACTTTAGCTCCGACTGACCATACTCTGTGAAATTTTCCCAGATCCTCAGTTGAGGATTTTTGCTGCTGGAAGTTACCTCAGAAACCCTGTTAACTCGAAATGTATTGAGCGAATCGCAAAACAGAAAGCATTTAACACGGAACACAAACAAAACTGGCAAACCTAATGCATTTTCAGACACAGCGAAGCATGAATGCTAAATGTGAGACAGTCCGAGGGCATGAGTCTTAAAGTAATCTCACAACGAAAAACAGGACAATTTCAAACGACTCTTTCAAACATACTGCAGCCTTCGTGCACCACCACTTCCCAGACAATGCTGTAAAGAAAGAAAGAAAGAACATAATAAGAATTGGCCATAAAAAGTGAATTTCACCAATCACGGTCTCGATTAGATTACCTTTCCCTTCCGATGTCTCCAGGACGGAAATGAAGGAAATGGGAGAAATTCAATAACATATGACATCGAAATTCATTGGAACGATTTTGCCATTAGCCAGAAAACCAAATAACGACGAGTCGAGTCACGGCAGGACTTTGTTTCACAACAGCGATGAAACAACAGTCTCCATTCGGTTCCAGTAAAAGTTCAACTTGCCTGGAACGGCAGAGGTGTTTGCGATTTTCCGCGCGGGAGGCGAACACTATCATAACTGCAGATACACTTTGAAATATAGAACATAGAACATAGAACAATACAGCGCAGTACATGCCCTTCGGCCCTCGATGTTGCGCCGATCCAAGCCCACCTAACCTACACTAGCCCACTATCCTCCATATGCCTATTCAATGCCCGCTTAAATGCCCATAATGAGGGAGAGTCCACCACTGCTACTGGCAGGCATTCCATGAACTCACGACTCGCTGAGTAAAGAACCTACCCCAATTTGGCACTATCCCACACCACAGTTAATTCCCTGGGAAGCAAACCCATTTTTCTTTTGTTTTCAACATCAATATACAGTGGGGACCGAAACAGCACTTTAACGAGCTGCAGCGTTGGTATTGATCAGCAGAGATGGCAATGGTGAGATTCGAACGCAAGCCCCTTTCGAGAGAAGAACCGGGATCGAGCGCCATCGACCGCTCGACCACCCTGCCAGCCGGCCGGGCGCACCAGTTTCTTGCATTTCCAATGGTGCTCCTGCATAGCAACAGATGCAAAGTCACATGAAAAGGGTTCCACGATACCCCTCCGAATCGCACAGCTGCTGCGATGTGCCCGTCTACAATGTCAATTTCGCAGCAGATAATGATAGCCCATCGATCCAGACAAAAATCAATGGTAGACTGAGTCTATCTTCTCAGACTCTTTTCAGCTACAAATGTATCGGTGAGAATATATGTTCGGTGACGATTTGGACAAATTACCATGAGCTGCTTGACATTACTGCAATTTCGATTCTTGCTTTGTGAAATGATTTCACACATTGCTCGAAACAGGAAAACTGTCACGTTTACACGGAACAAAAAACACCCCGGACTATGGGGAAAATGCACAAAGCTGAGCAGGCCGTGTTCCACATCATACCGAGCAGCATAGTTTCAGTCACTGTGTCTGTTTTGCAGAATAAGAGTCCCAAAGAATGTTCCCCACACTAAAACCGGAGGTAGCATTACAATCCGCGAACGATAGATCACATTGTGAGGATGCTTTGACCTCGGAGCCAGTTCGAGATGACACTTTCCTTGCCTTTTACCTTAACCGTGCAATTTGCTGCAGAGATGTTCACTCCTGGACATGAGCCACATGGATACCCACTGAGTTGGAAGCCTGTGTGGGAATCGACGAGAAGCGACTCATTAAATTTTGCTAAATTCCATGGTGCTTATTAGAAATGCAGTTTCTGTTCACCTCAATCTAAAAGGCAGTTTATGAACATAGTAACAGAAGTCAAAAGGTAATTACCTCACCCCACCCCCACTCCGGAAGAGGTGCTAACTGCCCTTGAGTGCTTTTTGTTCTCGATGTGAAGATCTCTCACGCCTGAGTCACCTTCACGTCTCTGGTTGCTGATTGAATCACAAAGAAGGAGATTCACCACAGCTGCAACTGCCTCACTTCCCCACTTGCCCTCCCCGTTTTCATTTTCCTGCTCGTCAGTGATTTAAAGAAAATCAAATGGATGCAATGTCATTCTGTAGCCTCTCTGTCGATTCCTCCGTTTCAGTTCCAACATGGCTTAGATATCGATGCGCACCTTAATACTAGCGACGCTATGAAAGCACAAGTCCAAAGGTTCCTCTGAGAGTGTAATTTCTTTCATTGCTGTTGCTGATTGAATGAGCCACTAACGTGCGAACTGCTCCAAAACATGATTCAGGACATCTGATGCCAATTCTCGCACGTTGAATAACGACAGACAGCTTCCAAATGAGGTCTTTCAGAGACGACTTTGGGGTACATTTGACAGACAGACAAGTTCAGGAATTCGTGATGCGCTGTGACACCAGTGCATCAGCTTCTTTCCATTCTTTGAATCGGGCCGCCTGCGCAAGGAATGCAAATGCGGTAATGCTTTTCGTGGAAGGATCAGAAGGCGGTAACTACACTCTCAATCAGAATGGCATATGATCAGAACCAGATTGGAGAAAAAAAATACAATGCTTTGCACAGAAAAAAAATGGAATTGCATTACATTTTACTACGAGAGCAGATTTGTTCAAGCAAATTCGAAGGCAGGTTTGCAGATGGGCAAGCAAGCAAGGAAGCTCCGTTCTTGTCCATGTAAAAGGCTGCAGTCGAAGAGCAAAGCAGCTTCCGCCCAATTTCGAACTGGGAATCTTTCACGTGTAAGGCGAAGGCGACGACCACTACACTACAGAAACACGCCACCGACGCTTCTGCTGTGGCTCAGTGGTATCCAGCACTGAAAGTTGAAGCCATTCTACATTTCATCTTTCTGTTTCCAATAGCTCTTTATATCATGGTACTTGTTTAATTTTGGCTATGTGGTGAGCACGGACGAGATACACCGAAGTATCTGTTTCCACTCGGTGTACCCCAATAACGTTGTGTTGCTTACACCGGCTTTAAAGGATACTTTGTAGCAGAGCTTGCCGTCGCAGTCTGTGGCACAATCATTTCATCTGTTCGACTGCTCACGGGAAAGGTAGTATTGTGAAACACTGCAGAAACAAACGCCTTCCTTACTTTTGCTCCGACTGACCATACTCCGTGAAAATTCTGGATGAAGAGGTTTCTCCTCATCTCTATCTTAAATGGTCTACCCCGTATTTTTAAGCTGTGTCCTCTGGTTCGGCACTCAATCATCAGCGGAAACATATTTCCTGCTGCCAGAGTGTCTAATCCTTTCATAATCTTATATGTTTCAATCAGATCCCCTCTCAGTCTTCGAAACTCCAGGGTATACAAGCCCAGTCGCTTAAGTCTTTCAGTGTAAGGTAATCCCGCCATTCCAGGAATTGAACTCGTGGACCTGCGCAGCACTCCCTCAATAGCCAGAATGTGTTTCATCAAATTTGGAGACCAGAGCTGCACACAGTACTCCAGGTGTGGTCTCACCAGGCCCGGTACAGCCTCAGAAGCACCTCTTTGCTTCTATACTCAATTCCTCTTGTTATGAAGGCCAATATGCTATTAGTCTTATTCACTACATGCTGTAACTGCATGCTTGCCTTCATTGACTGGTGTACAAGAACACCCAGATCTCTCTGTCCTGCCCCTTTACATAAATTGATTCCATTGATGTTGTAATCTACCTTCCTGTTCTTGCCACCAAAGTGGATAACCATACATTTATCCACATTAAACTGCATCTGCCATGCATCTGCCCACTCACCTAACTTGTCCAGATCACCCTGTAATCTCCTAACATCCTCATCACATTTCACCCTGCCACCCAGCTTTGTATCATCAGCAAATTTGCTAATGTTATTGCTGATACCATCTTCTATATTATTAACATATATTGTAAAAAGCTGCGGTCCTAGCACGGATCGCTGCAGTACCCCACTGGTCACTGCCTGCCATTCCGAAATGGAGCCGTTTATCACTACCCTTTCTTTCCTATTAGCCAACCAATTTCCAATCCAATCTAGTACTTTGCCCCCAATATCAGCGCCCTAATTTTACTCACTAACCTCCTATGTGGGACTTTATCAAAAGCTTTCTGATAGTCCAGCTACACTACATCTACTGGATCTCCCTCGTCCATCTTCAGAGTTACATCCTCAAAAAATTCAAGAAGATTAGTCAAGCATGATTTTCACTTCATAAATCCATGCTGACTCTGTCCTATCCTGTTACTCCTATCCAGATGTGCCGTAATTTCATCCTTTATAATAGACTCCAGCATCTTTCCCACCACTGAGATCAGTCTAACTGGTTTATAATTTCCTGCTTTCTCTCTCCCACCTTTCTTAAAAAAGTGGTATAACATTAGCCACCCTCCAGTCCTCAGGAACCGACTCTGAATCTATCGAACTCTGGAAAATCATCACCAGCGCATTCACGATTTCCCGAGCCACCTCCTTCAGTACCCTGGGATGTAGACCATCAGGCCCTGGAGACTTATCAACCTTCAGACCTAACAGTCTCTCCAATACCAAATCCTGGTAAATATAAATTCCCTTAAGTTCAGGTCCTTCAGCCACCGTTACCTCAGGGAGATTGCTTGTGTCTTCCCCAGTGAACACAGATTTGAAGTACCCATTTAATTCTTCGGCCATTTCTTTGTTCCCCGTAATATATTCCCCTGTTACTGTCTTCAAGGGCTTAATTTTAGGCCTAACCATATTTTTTTGCCTTGCACATACCTAAAAAAGCTTTTACTATCCTCCTTTATATTATTGGCCAGTTTACCTTCGTACCTCATTTTTCCTCTGCGTATTTCCTTCTTAGTAATCCTCTGTTGCTCTTTAAAAGCTTCCCAGTCCACAGTTTTCCCACTTGTCTTTGCTATGTTATACTTTTTCTCTTTGAACTTTATATGTTTCTTAACTTCCCTCGTCAGGTACAGCCACCCATGCCGCCTCCTAGGATCATTCTTCCTTTTTGAAATGAACTGATCCTGCAACCTTTGCATTATACACATAAATATCCGCCATTGTTCCTCCACTGTCATCCCTGCTAAGGTATTGCACCATTGAACTTTGGCCAACTCCTCCCTCATAGCTCCATAGTTCCCTTTATTCAACAGAAATATTGTCACTTCCGATTGTACCCTCTCCCTCTCAAATTGCAGATTGAAGCTTATTGTATTATGGTCACGACTTCCCAATGGCTCCTTCACTTCGAGGTCCCTCATCAATTCTGGTTCTTTGCACAATACCAAATCCAGAATTGCCTTCTCCCTGGTAGGCTCCAGCAGTAGCTGTTCTCAGAATCCATCTCTGAGGCACTCCACAAAGTCTCTTTCTTGAGGTCCAATACCATCCTGATTCTCCCAGTCTACCTGCATGTTGAAATCTCCCATAACAACTGTAGTAACATCTTTGCGACGGGCCAATTTCAGCTCCTGATTTAACTTACATCCGACCTCCAGACTACTGTTTGGGGGCCTGTAGATAACTCCCATGAGGATCTTTTTACCCTTAGAATTTCTAGGCTCTGTCCATACTGATTCTACATCGCCTGATTCTCGGTCCCCCCGCAAGGGAATGAATATCATTCCTTACCAATATGGCCACCCCATCCCCTCTGCCCGTCAGTCTGTCCTTAATGATAGCACGTGTAGCCTTGAATATTCATTTCCCAGGCCCTGTCCACTTGAAGCCACGTCTCAATTATCCCCACAATATCGTAGCTGCCAATTTCCAAAAGAGCCTTAAGCTCATCCATCTTATTTCTAATGCTTTGTGCATTCATATATATGGTACTTTTAGTTTGTTGCTGTCCTGACCCTTCCGAAACACTCCCATTTCACTCAACCTTACAGCATGATCCCTTTTTGAGTTTTCTGCCTCATTGATACAATTGTCTTTCTTGACTTCCCTTGTTCTAACTTTCCCTTCAATTTCCTTCTTAAACATCCAGTTTGTTCCCCCACCACCCCCGCTACTTAGTTTAAACGCAGTTGTGTTGCAGTAGCAAACCTACCTGCCAGAATGCTGGTCCCCCAACCTATTGAGACGCAAACCGTCTCTCTAGCATAATTTCTGCTTACCACAAAACATACCCCAGTGATGCAAGAATTTAAATCCTTGCTTCCTGCGCCAGTTCCCCAGCTACACGTTCAAGTCCATTATCGCCCTGTTTCTGGCCTCACCAGTCCGAGGACATATATCAAACTCTGACAGTGTGAGACAGATTGGAAGCAGGGATGATAGTTCACTTCATAGAAAACAGTCAAATCGTATTTAATACACAAGCGTTATCAAAGAACCGCGTGTATATTGAATAGAGAAGCAAACTTGATGGGCCAAAAGCACTACATCAGTTCTTGTTTTATATTTCACAATGTTTAAACATATTATGGGATATGAACATTGTATGGGGAAAACTGCATTGAGGAGATGTTCGGCCATGAACTAGCATGAGGAAAGCTCAAAGTATTGAATGACCTCCTCCTTTCCCGATGTTTGTGTGCAGTCTGTGGGAAAGCTCTGTAAATGTTGTCACAAGCTCTCAGATGTTAGACAGGAGGCCTCTGCAGGGTCAACAGGACTGTGTTTCCCACTCCATTTTTTAAAAACGAGGCTGGTGCCAGGTGTTCTGTCCGGTTTTATCCTTTTAGACCTCAGAGCTGTTTGATACAATTAAATGTCTTGCTTGGCCGATTCAGAGACCATTGAAGAGTTGATCACATGTCTGTGCGTCTGGAGTCACTTTTAGGCCATACCAGGGAAGCACGAGAGATTCACTTCCGGAAAGTACATTGGGGAAGGAGATCGATGTTTACAATCAACATTGGACACAAGATCACTATTACTGACACCAGATTTTCGGACACGATATTTTATTAATAGTTTTTAACTTCCATCAGCTGCCAGAGCATTGTGCTGGTCTGGATTACTAATCCAATAATATTTCCACAACAACATCATCTCCACATAGGGAACTATATGAAATCACACTGACCTGATTATTTAGGTGCTACTTGACAGTTCTGTCAAAATGAATTCCCAATCAATTTGACTATCGTGATGGGACTTCGAGGTGGTAATTGGTCAGATTGTAATTATTCTCCTCTTCGGGGACTGGACAAAGCTGAGTAATTTTCCACATTGGCAGGGAGATGTCAGAGCTGGATGTGGAATGAAACAGCTTTCCCAGAGACATGGCTTGTTGTGCAGCACAAGTCTTCAGCCCTACTGCAGGAATGGTATCAGGGCCCATTGCCTTTGTCGTATCTACTGTTTTCAGCTGTTATTTCATGTCACGTACAGCAAATCGAATTGCTAGAAGACTGGCATCTGTGATTCTGTGAGCATCATAATGAGTGTGAGTTGGATCATCCACTCAACACTTCTGGCTGAGGATAGTGCAGACACCACACCCTTGACTACTTTGTCACTGATGTACAGAATTGTTCCGATATTTAGGATGAGGATATTTGTGGAGTCCTCTCCTCCAGTAAATTGTTTAATCGTCCATCGACATTCCTGAAGAAGGGCTTATGCCCGAAACCTCGATTCTCCTGTTCCCTGGATGCTGCCTGACCTGCTGCGCTGTTCCAGCAACACATTTTCAGCATCGACATTTATGCTTGGATTTAGCAGGACGACAGAGCTTAGATCCGATCTGTTAGTCTTGGGATCATTTCCCCCTCTCCATCAGAATTTAATTCTGCTGTTTGGAATACAACCAGTCACGTGTGGTAGCTTTAATGGGTTGTCAACAGGTTGAGGTGCACGTGATTCCGACCTTGGCATCAGCCCTGTATTCAGCGACCTAAGCTGGTTTCTGATGCGGTCACACTTCCATGTTCATATTTTCACTCTGCTGAGGGCACCTCCCTGGTGTCCCACCTCCAATTTGTTACTTTAACTCAATCCATTAAGGTAATAATCTAGATCGTTCCTTTGCCACAATGTCAACTTCTGTATTTGAAGTGAACATGTTTCAGTCTGTTTTTTTCTCTGACCATGATTAAAAGCTCTGTAGTGTCAGTGATGTCAGTCTTATGCAGTTTCAGAGTCAAGGAACTTGTGCACCATGCGTTATTGTTCAGTTCCCAGTGTACGGCGCTCCATGTTGGACAGGATGTTTGAGCATCTTTGACATCCTTCTTTGGAAATTGTCCAAAATCAGAAATTGCTCAAGAAATTACTGAAAATGTTGCAACATCTTCTGGAGTGAATGCAGAGTTAACGTTTCAGGTCCAGTGACCCTTTACAAAGCTCCCAGTTTCTCCAGCATTTTTTGTATTTTTATTTCCATTATCCATAGTATTTGTTTTAGGAAAAAAATGTTCTCTGCCTATTCGTTTCTGGAGAAACTCACCAGGTCTGTCAGCATCTGCAGGGACAGAGAAACAGCGTTAGCATTTCAAGCCCCGTGTGACACTTCTTCAGAACTGAAAAGGATCGGAAACTCGGATTTTTAATCCCTTGTCAGAGGTGGGGGATGGGTGACAGGGCGAAGACGGTGTGACCAAGATAAACTGGCTTTTAGCACTGGTGGACGAGTGGATGATGTAAAATGTGTTTAATTTAAGGTGTGAATGGGGAAAAGGGGTTCTCTCTATTGAGTGCAAGATAAAGAAGACACAACCACACAAGGTCATAGGGAGGCCAAGAGGGAGAATGTTGACGATATGGCATTATATGGACCTGGCCATAAATATGTTTTCACTGTCGAGATCATCGCCCCCTTTAGACAAAGGATATCAGGTGTTTGACTTCTTATTGGCCCTAGTAAACATTTCATGCTGCCTTAGTATTGTAATATGGAGAAAATCAAATTACCGTATGAAGTTTGGGCTGAGTATTGTTTCCCTGTTATGTTTAATATTGTTTCAAATTTGCAGTACTTATCTTTAAATGCTTGTTCTTCAAATTAGTATCAGATGGAGTGTAGGCGGTTAGGTGGTGACATTGTAAAAGTTTCTAAAATCATGAGAGATATGGATAGGGTGAATAGCCAAGATCTTTCCAACGGCGTGGGGGAGTTCAGCCACAGAAGGCATAGGTTTAAGATGAAAGAGGAAAGATTTAAAAGGAACGAAGGGGCAACTTTTTTACACAGAGGGTAGTTGGGTATGGAATGAGCTGTCACAGGAAGTGTGGTAGATGCCAGTATAGGTACAACATTTTATACTCATTTGGACAAACATATGAATGGGAAACATTTCGAGGCACATGGGCCAAATGAAAGCAGGTAGGACGAGCTTAATTTGGAAAACTTGGCCAGCTTGGACATTTCGAAAAGCTTCACGCAGAATCAGTGTGGGTTTGTGAAAGGGAAATTATACTTTGCCCTGTAAAATTATACAATGTATTTCTAGAGATGCCTGAGAATGTAACAAGCAGACTTGATAAAGGGGATCTGGTAGACACCAGGCTTTCCAGAGATTTTCTTCAAGGTATTACGAAATAACAGTTCTTACACAAGACAGAAGGTCGTAGGATGATGGAGAATGTATTAACATGGGATGATGATAGGTTCGCACATCGAAATCGGAGAGTCAGGATTAATGGATCTTCATGATAAAGGTGTATGTGCTGGAGTACCACAGCTATGAGTCCACTGGCATCAGTTATTTACAATCTATACTGATAGCCTGAAAGAGGAAGTTGAGTGCAACATACATCCGAATATGTGGATGACACTGAGAACCAAAGGTAGGCTGTTATTTAATGGAGAGGACTTCCAGAAAAGGAGCAGTACAAAGGGATTGAAGTCTTCCTGTGTATGAAACATAAAGTCAGCATGCTGGTGCAGCAAGTAACTGGGTTGGTTCAAAAGACGGGTTACTGGGACGAAAGGTTTGTGTTATTGAGAATCTCTAAAATGGTGAGGCGATTATACATTGGAGTTTAAATTAATGAGGAGTGATACTGCTGAAAAATACAAGACACAGAGACGGGTTGACACTGTAGATGTTGAGAAGTTGTTACCATTCCTGGGTGGAGTCTCGAACTTGAGGACATAGACACCGAATATGGAAGATCGATTTCAGTCTGAGATGCAAAGTGATGTCTTCTCTCAGAAGGTAGTGAATGTCTGGAATTCCCTGACCCGAAAAGGTGTGGAGGGACAACACATTTGGACTATACAAACACCCAGCGGGTCGATCCCTAATTCACTCTCCTCAAGGAGTCGACAAGAAAGTGGAGTCGAGCCCTGGAGTAGATCAGCCATGTTTATATTAAATGACAGGACAAGCTTGAGGGGCCGAATAGCCTACTGTTGTTCCTATGTATTAATTTCACATGTTATGCTTTTGGAAAGTAAATGATTATTTTCCTGGAAGTGTGTTGTGTAATGCTACATTCGGATAAGCAGAGGAACTCCCCACAGACATTCAAGACACCACCCACGCCCTCCACCTCCTCCAAGACTTCCGTTTCCCCGGCCCCCAACCCCTCATCTTCACCATGGATATCCAATCCCTCTACACCTCCATCCGCCATGACCAGGGCCTCCAAGCCCTCCGTTTTTTCCTCTCCAGACGTTCCCAACAGTACCCCTCCACCGACACTCTCATTTGTTTGGCCGAACTGGTTCTCACCCTGAACAATTTCTCCTTTGAATCCTCCCACTTCCTCCAGACCAAAAGGGGAGCCGTGGGCACACGTATGGGCCCCAGCTATGCCTGTCTCTTTGTTGGCTACGTAGAGCAGTTGATCTTCCGTAATTACACTGGCACCACTCCCCACCTTTTCCTCCGCTACATTGATGACAGCATTGGCGCCACCTCGTGCTCCCGCGAGGAGTTTGAGCAATTCATCAACTTCACCAACACATTCCACCCTGACCTTAAATTTACCTGGACCATCTCTGACACCTCCCTCCCCTTCCTGGACCTCTCCATCTCCATCAGTGACGACCGACTTGACACTGACATTTTCTACAAACCCACCGACTCCCACAGCTACCTGGATTACACCTCTTCCCACCCTATCTCTTGCAAAAATGCCATCCCGTATTCCCAATTACTCCGCCTCCGCCGTATCTGCTCCCAGGAGGACCAGTTCCACCATAGAACATACCAGATGACCTCCTTCTTTAGAGACCGCAATTTCCCTTCCCATGTGGTTAAAGATGTCCTCCAACGCATCTCGTCCACATCCCACACCTCCGCCCTCAGACCCAACCCTTCCAACCGCAACAAGGACAGGACGCCCCTGGTGCACACCTTCCACCCTACCAACCTTCGCATAAACCAAATCATCCGCCGACATTTCCGCCACCTCCAAACAAACCCTACCACCAGGGATATATTTCCCTCCCCACCCCTCTCCGCCTTCCGCAAAGACCGCTCCCTCCCTGACTACCTGGTCAGGTCCACACCCCCCTACGACCCACCCTCCCATCCTGGCACTTGCCCCTGCCACCGCAGAAACTGTAAAACCTGTGCCCACACCTCCTCCCTCACCTCCATCCAAGGCCCTAAAGGAGCCTTCCACATCTATCAAAGTTTTACCTGCAAATCCACTAACATCATTTATTGCATCCGTTGCTCCTGATGCGGTCTCCTCTACATTGGGGAGACTGGGCGTCTCCTAGCAAAGCGCTTTAGGGAACATCTCCGAGACACCCGCACCAATCAACCAAACCGCCCCGTGGCCCAACATTTCAACTCCCCCTCCCACTCTGCCGAGGATATGGAGGTGCTGGGCCTCCTCCACCGCCGCTCCCTCACCACCACACGCATGGAAGAAGAACGCCTCATCTTCCGCCTCGGAACACTTCAACCCCAGGGCATCAATGTGGACTTCAACAGCTTCCTCATTTCCCCTTCCCCCACCTCATCCTAGTTTCTAACCTTCGGTTCAACACTGTCCCCTTGACTTGTCCGGACTTGTCCGACCTGCCCAGTTCCTTTTCCACCTATCCACTCCACCCTCTCCTCCCTGACCTATCACCTTCATCCCCTCCCCACTGACCTATTGTACTCTGTGCTACTTTCTCCCCACCCCCCTCCCTCCTCTAGCTTATCTCTCCACGCTTTAGGCTCTCTGGAAAAATGTAGACAGTGGTATCAAATTACACGGGTCCAGATCATCCAGGAATATAATGCAAAATGAAAGGATAATATCGATAAAACATTAAGGGGGAATCCAAGATGGCGGCGATCCAGAAGGTCTGCTTTGCTGGGCTCTGCATCACAGCACGGGCAAAGAGGTTCTCTAACCCATCGCATCCCAGCCATTTACATAAATTCCAACACTAAAAGAGCGATAGAATCTTTACTAATCCCGTTTTGTCAAAGGGAGATGATAAAACACGGGAAAGGATCGAGTAAGTCCCAAAAAGCGGTGCACCCGTCAGAAGCATCGAGCATGCCTGAGGCTGTAGCTGCAACCCACTCTGTTCGTTCCATGGACCCAGTTCCTCACCAGGCCTTGGTCACTGAATTCACTAAGTTATGTGAAATGATTGAAGTCATGATTGAAGAAGGGTTCAGCAGTGGCGAGAGCCGCTCTCAGCCGTGCTCCAAAAACATGAGCAGCAACTTGACAGCCTTGGAAACAGAACAGACGATGTCAAGCGCCGAACTGCAGTGGCAGAGACCGCGATCAGTTCCTTTAAAGAGAGGATCCTTGCCTTTGAAAAACAGGTCCATACCTGAACTGAACATGACGACGACCTCGAGAACAGGGGTAGGATGAATAATGTTCACATTGTCGGTTTGCTGGACCGGACAGAAGGTGGTCAGCCTGTGAGTTTATTGAGAACTGGTTGCTGTGATTCCTTTACTTCAAAACTGTAAAGGGACGGGTGAAGACTGAGACAGTTCATCGGGTTATGGTGCGGAGGTCAGACTTAGACCAACGCCTTCACCCTGTCCTTGTGCGGTTACATAGCTATGGGGACAAACAAAAACTGATGGAATCTCCCAGAACCCAGGGGAAAGATCCGATGGCGTTAATTCACGAGGGCTCCAGTATTATGTTCTTTCAGGAATTTTCAGCGGCAGTGATTCAGGAAAGAAAATCTTTTGATGAGATCAAGAGAAGAGTAAGGGAATTCTGGATTCAATATTCGTTACGGTACCTAGTGGTGCTCCGTATTGCTTTCAATGGATCCATACACTCTCCTGACGCTCCAGAGAAAAGATAACTTTATGGACATTTTAACGTAAGATGGATGTTTAGATAATCATGTTTCTCTCTTAAAGAAATTTTCTTGGACTTTTCTGGTATTAACCAGTGTTAAATTATAGTCGGGGGCGGGTAGAGTACTCACTTTTAACTTCTTCATTAGTATTACTACTCTTTTTCTCTTTCCTGGCTTGTGTCTGGGGTGCAGCTCAAGCAGAAGCGGGTTACAAACGTAGTTGTGATGACTAAATACCGACCAAAGGGCAGTTGAACCCCGATTTTTGTTGTTAATTGCCCTGGATGTCATTTTGGTAGCGGGCAGAAGATAAAGTTTTGGGATAAGTAACCGTCCCCACTGGGAGGGCGTGGGATAAATTCCTATGAAATGTCATTGGCACTTTGGATTTTGTTTCGTTTTTTGATTTTTTTATGTGTTTAGTTTTGGAAAGTTTTGAGCGCTTGATAGATGCAGTAGTCTTCGTTTGTGTTGTTTCTAAGCTCTATGAGTCTTTTTTTCATTCATGATCAGTGATGTGTAATTCGAGTTCTTCCTCTCTCGAGCTCAAATGTTGCTACAGTGTGTGATGGATAATGATGTGCTTAAATGGTGTACCTGGAACAATAAGCGGAGCCATCGTCCAGTCAAGAAGAAAAATGTAATTTCTAGTCTTAGAAGGGAGAGGGTGGATGTTGTCCTATTGCAGAAGATGCACCTAGATGACAAGGAGCATTTAACATTACAGCAGGGCGGATTTGATCGGGTTTATCTCTCGTTTTATTAATAGTAGGAGTAGGGGAGAATCCATAATGGATAGGAAGAATCTTCCAGTTAAATTATTAGATTATATTAGACATTCACAGGAGGATCATAATCCCCAAACCCTTGAACTATGGGAAAGAATACAGTATTTTGAATGGCTATTGCTTCCCGGCGCACCCTCTTAATACCGTGGCAGATGCATTTTCCAAATTAAGTTATCTTGCCTCGTGGCGCATTAGTGTAGAAGTTTCCAACTGTCTTATGGTCCCCACAGTGGAAAGAATGTCCAAAGGTCCCCCAATACCCTCGTTTTAATGTAAGCAATTACTTGATACTTGTGCAGAACTAGAGCTCGTGGATGTCTGGACGCAGATCTACCTCACAAGTAGGGATTTTATTTTCTTCTTTAACCCGCAGAAATGGCACACGAAGGTTGATCTCTTCGACATCCCTGCAACAATCTTAGACTCGGTGGCATCCTGCACAATTGGGAAAATTACCATTTCTGACCATGAAGCAGTATAATAGTTTCGAGATGCTGGCGAACGGATCCTTTTTCTTAAGGCTAGTTAGTTCATTGAATATTTCTGTAATGATTTCAGATTTTTCTTAGCCATTAATTCAGATTCAACCAGTAACCCATCCATTCTATAGGAAACTGCTAACGCTGATGCCAAGGGAATCATTATTCCTCAGGAAGCGGTAGAAGGGGGAGCAGCAATGTTTGTTTGAAACACGGCTGAGAGGGCATATTGTGATAGACTCCCAGTGATTAAGCTGCAGAGGATCACCACGCTTCGGTCTACAGTGAATTCCACACTCACACAGACAACCAAGAAGGAACTCACTTTTGCAAAACAAAGGCTGTTTGTACGTCTTGATAAGCCAGGCAAGTATTTAGCCTAACTTGCCATGCAAACGAGCGCCCCCTCAAGCCATTACCTCAATTACGGAAGGTACTGGGATTCTTACCTTCAATTCCAAAAAGATTAATGCCTCTTGTCCGAGATTTTTGTCTGAATTATTTCAGACTGAACATTGTGAGGAGAGATGGATTAAGATGGAGTCATTTTTTAAGAACCTGGGTCTTCCAGGAGTAACCCCTGAATAGGTGTTGTGTCTTAATGCACCATTGTCAGCGCAGGAGTGTGTGAAGCAGCTTCACAATGTAAAGGCGCACGTTCCTGATGGAGTTCCTCGTGAATTTTATACATAATTTATAAACCTATTGTCAGGGCTGATGTTTAACGTGTTCCGTCACTCATAGAGTCAAGAACCCCTCCCTCGATCCTTAAGAGAGGCTCATATCTCCCTGATGCTTAAGAATAAAACACCCTGGAGGATTGTGCTTCTTACACGCCAATGTCACTTTTAAATGTTGGTTTCAAAATCCCGTCTGAAACCCGTACATTAAGGTTAGAAACTTTGCTGCCAAAGAGGACGAAACATTCTTTATAAAGGGACGCAGATCTTCCTACAATGTCAAGTGGTTACTCAATATGATCCAAGAGTGTCAACATCAATCTGTCCAGGGATTATTGATCTCTTTAGATGAGAGAAGGCATTTGATTGGGTTGGGTGGACGGTTCTCTTCTGTACATTAGAACGGTTTGGTCTATGCAAAGGTTTTATCAAGTGGGTGGGATCCTTTACCTTGATCCTCTGGCTGCGGTTCTCACTAATGGTGTTGCCACCAGTCATATTAACATTTCTCCAGGCAGTTGACAAGGTTGACACCTTTCGACATTGGTGTTTATGTTGGTGATTTAGACACAGGTGGAGGCCATCCGTAGGGATGCCAATATATCTGCCCCAGAAGTTGAATAGAAGTCAGGTAAGATTACATTGTATGCAGATGAGGGTGTTATGTTTTTTGTCAAATCCCGCAATTTCGGTAGTTCATGTGATGCAATGCATTAATTCACTTGTTGCTTTTTCGGGAGATAAGATTAATTTTGCAAAGTTGGAGGCCATGCCTATGGGAGTTCTTAGGGAAATACTAATACTGAGGGCAAATCCTGGTTTCCTTTTAAATGGTCACTGAGATGGTTTCCCTATTTCACTATATTCATTGCATCTGTCTTTGATCTTTTATTTAACGTGAGCTGTGTCCATTTGTTTGACAAAATTAAACAAGACCTTCAAAGATGGGAGGCATTTCCAATATCCTGGCTAGGTCGGGTAGCTGTTATTAAAATGAATGTCCTTCCTCATTTCCTACACTCAAGTGAATGCTTTCTTTGATGTTTCCCAGACAGGTCAGGCGTGTGGGCGGCACGGTGGCACAGTGGTTAGTACTGCTGCCTCACAGCGCCAATGACCCCGGTTCTGTTCCCACCTCAGGCGACTGACTGCGTAGAGTTTGCACATTCTCCAGGTGCTCCGGTTTCCTCCAAAAATGTACAGTGAATGGGCCATGCTAAATTGGCTGTCGTGTGAGGTGAAATGATAAATCTAGGGGTGCGGGTTGGAGTGGACTTGTTTGGCCGAAGGGCCTGTTTCCACGCTGTAAGTAATCTAAGAGTTTTTTTTAGAAAAAAAAGCTGGTTTAGCTCTTTTAATTGGCACCATAAACGATTCTTTATCAAGCTAACAAAATTGCAACTGCACCACAGATTGTGGGGAATAGATCTCCCTGATTAAAAGCAATCAATTATTTTTTTTTCATCGTATGTGAGTGCCTGGGCCGCTGAGGTCTCGGCATCAATTGAGCCCTCTCAGACAAAGTGAACCCTTATTAGTCTGTTGTTCTTTGGTAAAATGACAACGTTTATGCAGTATTGTTATAAACTGATGATGAACAATACTGTTAAAACTTGAAGGACAATGCGTCAGATCGAGGGCAATACAGCCAAAACCATGTATCTTACACCTTTAATTGGTCTACCGGGTTGTCAACATAGGATGATGGGTTCCAGTTTTAATATGTCGGCAGCGAGGGGGGTACCTTGCTTGGGTGATTTAGAATTAGTAGAATCCCTACAGTGTGGATACAAGCCCTTGGGCCTAGCAAGTCCACTTCAACCGTCTGAAGAGTAACTCACCCAGACCCATTCCCCTAGCATCCTATATTTACCCTGACTAATGCCCCAACGTACAGATCCTGGAACACTATGAGCGATTTAGCAATGGCCAATTCATCTAACCTGCACATCTTTGTGACTGTGGGAAGGAAACTTACGCAGACACAGTTGAGAATATATTAACTCCACACAGCCAGTCACCCAAGGCTGGAACCGAACGCGAGACTCTGGTGCTGTGAGTCAGCAATGCAAACTACTGAGCCACCACGTGTTACTTGAGGGAGAAACAATGATATAATTTGGTCAAATAACTCGGACGTATGGACTCCCTCTAGATACTTCTTCTCTTTTTTTTTCCAGATTAGAGATTTGATTAAAAAAAACTTTTAACAGACACTGATAGATCCGATACAGAGAAGTTGGTTCTTTCGGCTAAGAATACATTCTCTGTCAGCACCCTTTATCAATAGTTGGGTAGTGTCCCCTCAGACAAGACTGTGCAGCTTCGTGACGTCTGTGCGACAGAGTTGGGAGTTTAGATCTCTTCGGAAACATGGGAGGATATTTGTGAAAATGATTGAAGGATTTTGATCTGTAATAGGACCCAATTCATGCAGTTGAAAATTCTTCATAGGGTATATCTGACACCAGATTTTCTCTCAAAATTCAATTTGGGTTTATCTTCAGCATGTCCTAAATGCAGAATGAGTACAGGCATTCTTACTCATTGCATGTGGTCCTGCTGCAGGCTTCGTATGTATTGGAGCTCTGCCTTAGGTGTGGTAGAGTAGGTCTTGGGGACAAAAATTGGAGATGGACCCGGTTTCTCATTTCCTGCACCTGGCCAGAGTGTCTTACGCAGATGCACATGGGAAAAAAAATTATATCCTTACTTTCTGTGCAAGGAAAAATATTCTGTTGTGTTGGATGTCTGAAAACTCTTCGGGGCTGTTGTGTCTTTGTAAGCTTCACATGGAAAATATCCCTTTGGACTTTCTCACCAGCATGGTGCACCAAAAACAGATATTAATAAGACCATAAGAAATAGGAGCGGAAGTAAGGCCATTCGGCCCATCGAGTCCACTCCGCCATTCAATCATGGCTGATGGGCATTTCAACTCCACGTACCCGCATTCTCCCCATAGCCCTTAATTCCTTGTGACATCAAGAATTTATCAATTTCTGCCTTGAAGATATTTAGCGTCCCAGCCTCCACTGCACTCTGTGGCAATGAATTCCACAGGCCCACTACACTCTGGCTGAAGAAATGTCTCCGCATTTCTGTTCTGAATTTACCCCCTCTAATTCTAAGGCTGTGTCCACAGGTCCTCGTCTCTTCGCCTAACGGAAACAATTTCCTAGCGTCCACCCTCTCCAAGCCATGTATTACCTTGTAAGTTTCTGTTAGATCTCCTCTTAATCTTCTAAACTCCAATGAATACAATCCCAGGATCCTCAGACGTTCCTCATATGTTAGACCTACCATTCCAGGGATCATCCGTGTGAATCTCCGCTGGACACGCTCCAGTGCCATTATGTCCTTCCTGAGGTGAGGGGACCACAACTGGACACAATACTCCAAATGGGGCCTAACCAGAGATTTATAAAATCTCAGAAGCACAACAGTGCTTTTATATTCCAACCCTCTTGAGATAAATGACAACATTGCATTCGCTTTTTTAATCATAGCCTCAACCTGCATGTTTACCTTTAGAGAACCTCAACTAGCACTCCCAGATCTCTCTGTACTTTGGCTTTACGAATTTCCTCACCGTTTAGAAAGTAGTCCATGCTTGCATTCTTTTTTCCAAAGTGCAAGACCTCGCATTTGCTCACATTGAATTCCATCAACCATTTCCTGGACCACTCTTCCAAACTGTCTAGATCCTTCTGCAGCCTCCGCACTTCCTCAGTACTACCTGCCTAACTTTGTATCGTCGGCAAACGTCGCGAGAACGTCCCCAGTCCCTTCATCCAGATCATTAATATATAATGTGAACAGCTGCTGCCCCAACACAGAACCCTGCGGGACACCGCTTGTCACCGACTGCAATTCCGAAAAAGAACCTTTTATCCCAACTCTCTGCCTTCTGTCAGACAGCCAATCCTCAATCCATACCAGTAGATCACCTCGAACACCATGGGCCCTCACCTTGCTCAGCATCCTCCCCTGTGGCACCTTATCAAAGGCCTTTTGGAAGTCTAGGTAGACCACATCCACTGGGTTTCCCTGGTCTAACCTACTTGTCACCTCTTCAAAGAATTCCAACAGTTTTGCCAGGCATGACCTCCCCTTACTAAATCCATGTTGACTTGTTCTAATCCGACCCTGCTCTTCCAAGAATTTAGAAACCTCATCCTTAATGATGGATTCTATAATTTTACCAACAACCGAGGTTAAGCTAATTGGTCTATAACTTTCCATCTATTGTCTTGATCCTTTCTTGAACAAGGAGGTTACAACAGCGATCTTCCAATCATCCGGGACTTTCCCTGACTCCAGTGACATTTGAAAGATCTCAACCAATGCCTCCGCTAATTCCTCAGCCACCTCCCTCAGAACTCTCGGATGTAAACCATCAGGGCTAGGAGATTTATCAATTTTATGACCTTTTAGCTTTTCTAGCACTATCTCTTTTGTAATGACAACCATACTCAACTTAGCCTCCCTGACTCCCTTTTATTGTTGGGTTATTACTCATGTCTTCCACTGTGAAGACTGATACAAAGTACTTATTAAGTTATCCTGCTATTCCCTTTTCTCCCATCACTAGGCTTACATCATCAGTTTGAAGTGGCCCAATGTCTACTCTTGCCTGTCGTTTGATTCTTGTGTATTGAAAGAAACTTTTACTATCATTTCTAATATTACTGGCTAGCTTACCTTCATATTTGATCCTCTCCTTCCTTATTTCTCTCTTTGTTATCCTCTGTTTGGTTTTGTAACCTCCCCAATCTTCTGATTTCCCAGTGCTCTTGGCAACAATATAGGCTCTCTCTTTTTCTTTGCTAGATTTCCTGAATCCTTTGTCAGCCATGGCTGTCTAACCTCTCCCTGGATAATCTTTATCTTCTTGGGGTGAACCTCTGTAAAGTGTCCTCGATTTTACCCACAAACTCCTGCCATTTCTGCTCTACTGTCTTCCCTGCTAGGCTCTGCTTCCAGTCTATTTTCGTCAATTCCTCTCTCATGCCCTCATAATTACCTTTATTTAACTGTAACACCATTACATCCGATTTTGCCTTCTCTCTTTCAAACTGCAGATTGAACACTACCATATTATGAACGCTGCTTCCTATGTGTTCCGTTACTTTAAGATTTTTTATAAAGTCTGGTTCATTACATAGCACTAGGTCCAGAATAGCCTGCTCCCTTGTGGGCTCCATGACAAGCTGTTCCAAAAAGCCATCCTGTAAGCATTCCATGAATTCCCTTTCTTTGGATCCACTGGCAACATTATTTATTTACCCGGTTCACCTGCATATTGAAGTTTCCCATGATCACTGTGACCTTGCCTTTCTGACATGCCTTCTCTATTTCCCGGTACAAGTTGCGTCCCTGGTCCTGACCACTGTTAGGAGGTTTGTACATAACTCCCACTATGGTTTGTTTGCGTTTGTGGTTCCTGAATTCCACCCACACAGACTCCACATCATCCGACGCTATGTCATTTAGTGCCATAGATTTAATTTTGTTCTTAACTAACAAGGGCACCCCGCCCCCTCTGCCTGTCTTTTCGATAAGTTGAAACCCCTTGGATGTTTAACTGCCAGTCCTGATCCCCCTGAAACCACGTCTCTGTGATGGCTACCACATCATAATCATTCACGATGATCTCTGCCATTAGTTCGTCAGCTTTGTTACGAATGCTACGAACATTCATGTAAAGTGCCTTTATGCTAACTTTCTTATCATTAGAGATATTGGAAGTCATAAGATGTCCTAAGTTATCCTTCCTTTTTGCTGCATTCCCATTCGGTCTCAAGTTTAAATCCGCCTGCACATAGGCTATCCTGCCGCTTATCTTCCCAATTAACTCCATACTCCCTGTCGCTTTCACTTTCCTTTCTCCCCAGCTCAGAAGTTTAAAGTCCTACTGACCACCCTATTTATCCTCTTCGCTCGAACATTGGTACCTGATCGGTTCAGGTGGAGACCATCCCAACGTACAGATCCCCCCGGTTCTAAAACTGATGCCAATGTCCCATGAAATGGAATCCCTCTTTTCCACACCAATCCCTTAGCCACGTGTTTACTTCCCTAATTTTCTTATCCCTATGCCAATTGGCACGTGGCTCGGGCAGTAATCCGGAGATTATGACCCTTGAGGACCTGTACTTCAATTTCCTTCCTAGTGCTCGATAATCCCCAAACAGGTCCTCCACCCTAGCTTTGCCTATGTTGTTAGTCAAAATGTGGACCACAACAACTGGATCCTCCCCCTCCCGCTCCAATATCCTTTCAAGCCGTTCGGAGATGTCCCGAACCCTGGCACAGGGTAGGCAACACACATGCAAAACTCCTGATCCGGCTTGCAAAGGATACTATCTGTCCCCCTAATTATAGAATCCCTTATAACAACTACTTGTCTTTTTGCTCCCCCATCTTGAATGGCCTTCTGCACCATGGTGCCGTGGTCAGCTGGCTCATTCTGTCCAGATTCCTTTTCCTCATCCGTACAGGGAGCAACAATCTCATACCTGTTGGACAAGGTCAAGGGCTGAGGCTCCTGCACTCCTGAACTCAGGTTACCCCTACCTGCCTCACTTACAGTCACATTATGATGTCCCTGATCACTAACTGAATGTGAATTGCTTAATCTCCCAGGTGTGACTGCCTCCTGAAACAAAGTGTCCAGGTAACCCTCCCCCTCCCGGATGTGCTGCAGTGTTTGAAGCTCAGATTGCAGATCATCGACTTTTATCCGGAGTTCTTCCAGCAACCAACACTTGCTGCAGATGTGGTCACTGCCATTCACAATGGGATCAGCCAGCTCCCACATCATACAGCTACATCACATCACGTGCCCAGCCATCTCTGCTTAGTTAATTACTTTACTACTTTGTACAGGTTTGAGTTAAAATACTTTTTGTTACCTCTCTGCTAGTATTTTTCTTAAAACCAATAAATAGATAATCAAAAAAGTATTTTTTTAACCAGACACTGATAAAGAAATAGGAAATCCTTACCTTAAAAAAAAACCAGAGTACTTAATAAGGGGGTTAGAGGAGGAGGGCGGGTGGGAGACACGACAATTTTAGAGTCTCAGGTTTAGCCGCCTTCCTGATTTATATACTCACTGCTTTCCTTCCCGGCTGCCCCTCTGGTGGTCGTCACTTCCCCCGCTGCTCCCGCTCTTTCTGTGAAGAGAAAAAAAAACACCGCTGCCCGCTACCAGTAAGTAATTTTAAAACAAAAAGTCTTACCTTAGCTGTAGCCTTCCGGATTCGAATAAACTCAGCTACTGCTCCAACCCATCCATAACGGCCACATATCCCAAACCAATCTAGTCCCAACTGCCAGCACCCGTCCCATAACCCTCCAAACCCTTCCTATTCATTTACCCACGCAAATGCCTCTTAAATGTTGCACTTGTATCAGCCTCCCCCACTTCACCTGGCAGCTCATTCCATAAACGTACCACCCTCTGTGTGAAATAGTTGCCACTTAGGTGTGTTTTGTATCTTTCCCCTCTCACCCTTAACCTATGCCCTCATGTTCTGAACTCCCCAGCCCCAGAGAAAAGACTTTACCTAATTACGCCCTCCATGCCCATTATAAGTTTGTAAACCTCTATAATGTCACCCCTCAGCCTCTGATACTCCAGGGAAAATAGCCTCAGCCTGTTCAGCTTCTCTCTATAGCTCAAATCCTCTAACCCTGGCAACATCCTTGTAAATCTTTTCTGAACTCCTTCAAGTTTCACAACATATTTCCGATAGGAAGGAGACCAGAATTGCATGCAATATTACAACAGTGGCCTAAGCAATATCCTGTACAGCCGCAACATGATCTTCCAACTCCTGTACTCAATACTCGGACCAATAAAGGAAAGCATACCAACGCCTTCTTCACTATCCTAGCTACCTGCGACTCCACTTTCAAAGAGCTATGAACCTACACTCCAAGGTCTCTTTGTTCCGCACCTTACCATTAAATGTAGAAGTCCTGCTAAGATTTGCTTTCCCAAAATGCAGCACCTCGCATTTATGTGAATTAACATCCATCTGCCACTTGTCAGCCCATTGGCCATTTGGTCAAGATCCCGTTGTAATCTGAGGTGACCCTCCTCACTGTCCACTACACCTCCAATTTTGGTGTCATCTGCAAACTTACTAACTGTACCTCTTATGCTCGCATCTAAATCATTTATGTCAATAACAAAAAAGTAGTGAATCCAACACCGATCCTTGTGGCACTGCACTGGTCACAGGCCTCCAGTCTGAAAAACAACCTTCCACCAATACACTCTGTCTTTTACCTTTCAGCCAGTTCTGTATCCAAATGGTCAGTTCTCCCTGTATTCCATGAGATCTAACCTCGCTAATAAGTCTCCCATGGGGAACCTTATCAAAAGCCTTACTGAAGTCCATATAGATCACATCTACACCTTTGCCCTCATCAGTCCTCTTTGTTACTACTCAAAAAACTCAATCCATTTTGTGAGACATGATTTCTCACGCACAAAGCCATGTTGACTATCTCTAATCAGTCCTTGCCTTTCCAAATACATGCACATCCTGTCCCGCAGGATTCCCTCCAACAACTTGCACACCACCAACGTCAGGCTCACTGGTCTATAGTTCCCTGGCGTGTCCTTACCACCCTTCTTAAACAATGGCACCACGTTATCCAACCTCCAGTCTTCCGGCACCTCACTTCTGACTATCCACATTACGAATATCTCTGCAAGAGGCCCAGCAATCTCTTCTCGAGCTTCCCACAGATCTAAGGTACACATGATCAGGTCCTGGGGACCCGTTTCAAGATATCCAGCACTTCCTCCTCTGTAATATGGACATTTTGCAAGGTGTCACCATCTATTTCCCTACATTTTATATCATCCACAGTAAATACTGATGCAACATACTCGTTTATTATCTCCCCCATATTTCCTGTTCTAGGAAAAATATTCTGTCATGTTGGATGTCTGAAAACCCCCCGGTGTCTGTTGGGTCCTTGGAAGCTCATCATGGAGAATATCCCTTTGGACTTTCTCACCAGTATGGTGCACCAAAAAGCAGAGATTTATATAAGATATGGCAGCTCTTTTTGGATTACCACGATACAGGCTTATCTGCCACTCTAAAAAGGGCTTTTATATAGCCATGGCGATATTGTCTAATGAATCTATTATGAACAATTATGAACATATGAATGTGCAATGCTCTCGAAGAACGAGAACTATCGTTTTGTTATGCTGAACCGTATTATTTATTTATTGTTTTTTTTTCTTCTGTCTGTTTTGACACTTTAACTTGTTTTATATGTACATGCAATTGGGTGTAATTTTGTTCAGTTATTTGAGTTGTTTTGTTATTTGTTTAATACAATAATAAAAATCTCTTTTTCAATAAAAATAATTTGTTAAAAAATCAAAATGCTAACTTTGATAGAATAGAGTCCCAAAGAACTCTCATTAGAGAGACCACTCATGGTAGTTTATCCTGAGGGTCACCGCACCTCGGGTGATGGGGTGAGGTTGAGAGACCGTCCCCTTCATGGTAGTCTCTGTCAGTGTGTGGAATTGAAACTGTGCTGCTGTCCTCCCTCTGCATCAGGAACCAACCAACCAGCCAAATGAGTGGGAGACTGTGTAACTGTTTCACACAGAATCAATCACAGACAAAGGGCAAGAGAAATTTTCATGACAAGGTAAAAGGTATATTTAAGATAATCGTCATGATAGCGGCTGAGGATAAAAATGTTCTCTGCTAGAAGTTGTATTTTATAATGAGTCAAGTTTTTTGAAGCTATCTTTGGCTGAATGCAATAAGGTGAGACAAGTGAAATAACCAGGATGACTAATTGTGATTGGATATCTATAACCATAAAATAAGTACAGGTTTTTGATTGGTCTGTGGAAAGCATGCTGACTGTTGCATGAATTTATAAAGCAGATGAAATATATTTTTAGGAGAGTCCAGCCCAAGGGAAATGCCTTCTGAAGGCATGCTAGAAGAAACCTGGGGTAAAAAGTGCCTGAGAATCGTCTTCTCGATAACAAGAACCTGGGGTTGAATGACTGAAAGTTCCTGTAACATGGAGCTGAGAAAACCATGAGATCACTCCAGAATGTATTGAATGTTGCAGCATATTTTATGTACTGAATGGCCTCATGATAGATTTTAATTATGTGTGATTTGAAAAACGTACATCTCTACTCCATCCTTTCACGTGTTACACACTGGGGCACAGCCGTCTTTCTGTAAGTGGGAATAAGTTGGAACATTCCTAAATTGGCATTCTCCAGAATATTTTATAACTGTGTGGGGGGCATTAGAAAGGCAAGAGAGAAAGAGAGGAAAGGTGATGTATGCAGTAGTGAGAGTGGTGGAGCATGAGCCTTGTTCAGGGGCCGGTGCTATATCAGATATACAGTGAGTGTGAGGGAGCAGAGAGAATACGGTGACCCTTACCCTGACAGAGCGGGGAAGGTTACTGATGTTTGTCCTGTTTGCTGGACATTTCCTCAGACTGCAGGTTCTGCATTGAGCTGGGTGAGGAGCTCAGACCATGCTCGGTGCATCTGGTGGTGTTATCTCTCTGGGAAGAGAATGGTCCCCCTCTGTACTAGCCCATTCACCAGGACCTTCGTGCCCCTGTCGACAAACCGTGGTGTAATTTCCCCTTAGCTACCATGCTCGGAGTAAACTGTGCAGGGCAGATCTGAACTGACAAAGCGCAATCGTGTACCCATTGGCCTTTTAGAGATGGCACCAGTGCCAGGGATCACAGAATATCTAGGGACATACTGGCGATGGTGAGTGCCTTCAGTCATGATAGGTTGGAGAATCGGGCTGGCATTGAATGAGAGGGACACCATTGGGTGGGGTGGTTAGTTAATGAGGTGAGTTTGGTAAGATAGCACCAAGAAACTAGCTCGGCCTCGTGCAGACAACCCCTCTGTCACACTCAATGAAAATGTCACTGAGACAGTTTTTTTGTTAGATTCAGCCCAAGGAGGCGAAGACTCTGCTGTCCTCACTCCCAGTTACAAAGCTGCAGAACAAATGCTCATCCAAAACTCTCCATCGCCTGAACTCACAGCGATATCCCTTTCACTCATAATTCTTCATAATACTGATCCATGTTGCATGATACTATCGAAATGTCTTCATTTCAGCATTCTGCAACCTGTGAACATATCCTTCCATGACGTCTCCCCCCTCTGTCTCCACTCCAAAACACTCATTTACAGTCATATTACACGAGACTGCCAGTATGATTGACCATTTGGCCCAGCTGGTCCATGCCAACCAAAATGTCAATCCACATTCTTCCCATTTCCCTGCCCTTGTTTTGTATCCCTCTAATCCTTCCCTATCTCTGTATTTGTCCAAATGACTTTTCAATGTTGTTATTGTACCCACCTGATCACTTCCATTGGCAGCTCAGTTCATATGCTTACCACCCTCTGTGTGAAAAGGTTGCCCCTCAGCTTCCCTTGTTTATTTTCTTTTCCTTTCCAAACATTAACGGATGTCCTCTTGTCCTCGATTCCCCAAATTTCGGAAAAAAATTGAAGTATTCAACCCATGCACCCCTCTCATGATTTGATAAAAGTTGCACTTCTATAAGAATCCCCTCAGTTTCCTACGCTGTAAAGAAATAAGTTCAAAACTATCCAACCTCTGCCTATAACTTAGAGCCTTTAACTCAGGAAACATCTTTGTAAATTTATTCTACTCTCTTTCTAGTTCAATAATCTCCTTTCTAGAGCAAGGTGAACAAACTGAACACAATACTCCAACTGCAGCCATAACAACATCAACATAATGTCCCAACTTCGACACTCAATGCCCTGAAGGCCAGTGTGCCAACAGCCTTCTTTACTGTCCTGTGTATCTGTGACTCAAATTTCAGACAACCGTGAACCTGATCTCCAACGTCCTTTTGTTCCACTGCACTCCTTAAGACCCTCTCATTCATCATTAAACTCCTGCCTGGATTTGACTTTCCAAAATGCAAGACGTCACACTTATCTATATTAAACTCCATTTTTTATTTCTCAGCCCAGATGATCAAGGTACTGCTGCAATGTCTGATAACGTTCCTCACTGTAAACGATGCCTCCTATTTTAGTGTCATCTGCAAACTTACTAACCTTGAGTTGTGCACTCTGGTCCAAATCATTGATATAGGTAACAAACAGCAATAGGCCCAATACCGACCCCTGAGGCATTCCAGTAGTCACAGGCCTCCAGTCCAATAAGCATACCTCCACTATAGCCATTTGCTTCTTAACGTCAAGCCAATTGTGTCGCCAATTTGCCAGTTTACATTGGAGTCCATGCGATCTAACGTCTTAGAGCAGCCTACCATGTGGAAACGTATCAAAGGCCTTACTGAAATCCATATAGATTATGTCCACCACCCTGCCCTCGTCAAACTTCCTGGTCACTTCCTCAAAACACTCTATCAAAATTTGTAAGGCATGATCTACCATGCACAAAGCTATGCTGACTGTTCCGAGTCAAACTCTGTCTTTCCAAATGCATGCATATCTTATATCTCCGAACCTTCTCAAGTGGTTTCCGGAAACAGGTGTGAAGCAGGCTGGTCTATATTTCCCAGGCTTTTCTTTGCAGCACTTCTGAATAAGGGCACAACATTTGCTACTGCCAGTCTTCCGGGACCTTGGCCGCTGATCTGTCATCTCTCGGTTCTTGCAGTGCTCGTAGATATATCTGGTCAGGACCAAGAGATTTATCTAACTTTATGCATTCTAATATGTCCAACAGCACCTCTACCGTGATATGGACTATACCAAGATATGACAATTAACCTCCCAAAGGCCACAGGTCTTCATGTCTTTCTTCATGATAACCACAGAGGGGAAATTGAGGACCTCACCCATATCTTGAGGTTTTACACATGCATGCCTATTTTGGATTTTAAGACGTCCTATTCTCTCTCTAGTTGTTCTTTTTCTTTCCTATACTGAATTTGGATTCACCCTAATCTGCTCAGCCAAGTCTATCTCATACCTAACTTTCGTCCTGCTGATTTCCTTCTTCAGTAAACTCCTGTATTCCCTGTGTACCTCCAGGAATTCTCTTGTTCCCAGCTACCTGTACCTGAGCGACGTTCCCTTTCTTTGCTGGTCAGAGCCTAAATATCTCTTGTCATCCAGGGTTCTCTCTTCCAGCCTCACTTTCCCTTCACCCTCACAGGAACATATAGACCTTGAACTCGAGCTATCTCACTTTTGAAGCCCTCCCAGTTGCCTGGGATCCTTTTACCTGGAAACAAACTACTTCAATCAACCCCTGCAATCCCTTGACTAATTCCTGCAAAATATGCCTTGTCCCAATTTAGAACTTGAATCTGTGGACCAATTTTGTCCCTACCATAGCTATTTTAAAATTAATACAGCTCTAGTCAATTTTCCCAAAATGCTCCCCCACTTTATCTCTGTCACCGATCCTACCCTATTTCCCAACAGTAGGTCGAGTTTGTCCCTTCTCCAGTAGGACCCTCTACATGCTGCTTGCGGAAGCTTTCCTGAATACACTTAACAAATTCCGTTGCATCTAAGTTCTTAACACTCTGGAAGTCCCAATCTGTGTTAGGATAATTAAAATCACCTATTATGAAAACCCTAATGATCCTGCAATTCTCGCCAGTCTCCCTGCATATTTGTTCCTCTAATTCCCATTGATTATTTGAAGGCTTACAGTGCAACCACTATAACATTACCACCACCACCCTTACTTGTTTGCACCATTCACAAAGACTCCTTGGATATTATCTCAGTTATTCCATATTTAAATACTAGAGGGATACTCGCCTTAATCAGAACTATTGCTATGTAAATTGTTTCCATTTACATCTCTTCCTCGCAGTGACTTTCACATTCGCAGCATTCCTTGTCAAGGTACAGTGGAGATATGGAGCTGTAAATGGATGGGAGTTGCACATCCTGTCACTTCCAGCATTGGTTGCATGTTTTTCCACACTGGGCAGTGATCTAATACAGTGTTACCGAAAAATGCAACAGCCTGGGGTTATATATGAATGAACCAGTGCGGATTGCACAACTCCCCACACTGGACCATTAGCCCAGGATTATAGATCAAGCATTGGTGTGCGCTGCACAGAGTTTCACTCTGTACATAGCTGGGTTGCATACAGCTGTACACTAGCCGGATCTGCACAGTCCTCCATTCTGAATATGTAATGGATGGGCTGGTTATGTGAGTTGGATGCGAATGTGAGAGTAATAAACAGCTGGCAATGCCTTTGTTTTGTATTTTAATTCTTGTTATTGGACCCTTCAAATCCTGATTCATTCGGTTTGACCCATCCCTCTGGATGAGTCATGGTAACTGTTGTTACAGCATCAGGGTCTGCAACATGACCAACAAAGGAGCAGAGGCTGCAGAGAGGACAGTCTCCGTAAAATAGAAGATGGAATCATCATCAGATCAGTCGTAGTCTTAGTGAATGTTGGGGCAGGACTGAATGGACCACTAATGCATTTTTTTCATACATTTCTGCTTGTTCCAAGCAAACTCCACCCTCTTTCCTAGTGTCCCATCCTGGTCGTGAGTGAATCACCACCTGCTGTCCTTGTGTAACAGGATCCTGAGACCTCACCAACCTCCAAATTTCTCTGTGCCCCATTTTCGAGCACTGAGTGACTCCCTCCTGTCCCTGTGCCCCAATATCAACCAGTTGAATAACTGCCTCCTGTTCCTGTGTAGGAGAATGTGAGGACTGCAGATACTGGAGATAAGTATTGAAAATTGTGTTGCTGGAAAAGCGCAGCAGGTCAGGCAGTATCCAAGGAGCAGGAGAATCGATGTTTCGGGACCTTCCTCAAGAAGGGCTTATGCCCGAAACGTCGATTTTCCTGCTCCTTGGATGCTGCCTGACCTGCTGCGCTTTTCCAGCAACACATTTTTCAGTCCTGTTCCTTTGTCCCAATCTTGGGTAGCCGAACGACTGCCTCCTGATCCAAGGTTTGCAAAAGTAGCTGTCCTCCCCCGGCTACTGACTAACAGGCTCCAATAGCTCTGCGTTTACCTGCTGCTCCTGTGGAATGGTATTGAGGGACTGATTGGCCTCTTCACATTCCTTACAGCTTCTCTAGACTAAAAGCCTTTCTCCTGTTTCTGCAAAACACAATGAAAATCTGAATGATGTATTTTTGTATTTTACTCTCAGCAATTGAGCAAACAAGTTGACTCACAGAATTCAGAACTGAATCGCATCTTCCTTGAGTGTTATACACTCAAGAGGAAATAGTCTCAGAGATGTACAGCACGGAAAAAGACCTTTCAGTCTGATCGTCCATGACGACCAAATATCATAAATAAATCTCTCTCCCCCCCCCCCCCCCCCCCCTTGCCAACGGTTGGCCCATATCCCTCTAAACATTCCCCATGCATGTTTTCATTAAATGGTGTAACTGTACCTGCCTCCATCACCTCTTTTGGCTGTTCAATCCATACACACAGCAGTCTCTGTGTGAAAGTGTCCCTATTTAAATCTTTACCCTCTCACCTTAAACCTTTGTCTTTTAATTTTGGACTCGCCTATCCTGTGTAAAAGACATTGACTCATGCTCTTATAAACGTCTTTAAGGTCAACTCTCAGCCTCAACACTTGAAAATTGTCCCAGCCTAGTCAAACTCTCCCTGTAACTCTAACCCCATCAAGTTTGACAACATCTTTCCGACAGCAGGGAGACCAGAATTAAAGGCAATATTACAAAAGTGGCCAAAACAATGTTCTGTACAGATGCAACATGTCATGTCACGTACCAATAAAGGGAAGATCACCAAGTGCCTTCTTCACTGCGCTGTCTACCTGTGACGGCACTTTAAAGGAACGTAGAGCCTGCACCACAAGGTGACACAGTAGCTCAGTGACTAGCATTACTGCTTCAGAGCACAGCGATTTGGGGTTAATTCCATCCTTGAATGACTGTCTGTGTGGTGTTTACACATTCTCCCCTGTCTGTATGATTTTCTTCCGGATTTTATGTTTTTTTTTCCAACAGTATAAAGACATACAGATAAGGTTAGATTGGCCAAGCTAAATTGCATATACTACCCAGGGATGTGTAGGCAAGGTGGATTAACCATGGAAAATGCAGGCTCAGAGGGATTGGGTACGGGTTTGTCCAGTGGGATACTGTTTAGAGGTTCGGTGTGGCCTCAATGGGCCGAATAGCCTGTTTCCTCACGGCATGGATTCGATAATTTCAATGGAGTTCTCATTGATTGACAGCTTTCGACTGGACCCTACCTAAATGTCTTGCCTTGATGTGTCTTGCCAAAATACAACACCTCACATTTAACTAAAATAAACTCCACCTGCCACTTCTCGGTTCAACTCAGCAAAGTCCCATTATATTCTGAGAGATCATTCTTCACTGTCGTCTACACCAACAAATTTGGAATTATCTGCAAATTTACTGACCATTCTTCATGTACTCAAATGCAAATGATTTGTATAAGTGACACAAGGCAGTAGACCCACTATTGAGCTTTGCGGCACGCCACTGGTCAAAGGTCTCCAAGTCTAATGAACAAATTTCCACTGTCACGCCCTATCTCCAATATTCTAGAACAGTTTGGATCTAAATGGCGAGCTCTCCCTGGATCCCAGGCAGTCTAACCTTGCTAACCAGTCTACCATGTATACCATTTTGTTTTTCTTTCTGAATTCCATAAAGACAACTGTCACTGTCCTGCCTTCATCAATCATCTTCATCACTTCTTCAAAACATTCCACCGAGTCAGTGAGACGTGATGTCCAATGTACAAAGCCCTCTTCAGCCTTACATTTCCAAATGCATATATATTCTTTCCTCAAAATCCCCTCCAACAATTTAGTCACCATTGACGTCAGGCTCAGCGATCTATAGTTACCTTTTTTTCTTACTTTCTTAAATAATGACACCACGTTAGCAGCCCTCCAATATTTTGCCACTTCTCCTGTGGAAATCAATTATACAAATATATCAGCAAAAGGCTGAGCAATCTCTTTCCTAGCTTCCCACAAGCTATTGATCAGGTCCCAGGGATTTTTTCACCTTCATGCGTTTTAAAATGTCCAACATCTCCTTGAAATATAGACACTTTCAAGGTATCACTATATATTTCTTCATTTTATCGCTCTTGTAACCTCCTAAACATTAACTACTGAGGAGAAAGACTTATTTCGCATCCCTCCAATCTCCTGTGGTTCCATACAGAGGTAGCCTTACTGATCTGTAAGCCCTAGTTAATCTTTTGCCAATAAAATATGTGTAAAGTTTCTTCAATGCCTTATTAACCCTATTTTTAAAGCCATCTCATGTTCACTTTTTTTCTGGCCCGAATTCCCCATTGACTATGCACTTACTGCCCTTATACACCTCTCGGGATTCACTTGATCTCAGCTTTGTTTACCTGGCATATGCCTCCTTCATTACCTTGACCAGAGCATCAATATATCTAGCCATCCAGCACTCCCTGCACCCACCGGCCTTGCCCATCTCACTAATAGGAACACGTTAGCTCTGGACTCTCTGAATCCAAGTTTTGATGGCCTTGCATTTTCCAACCATCCCTTTACCTGTGAATAGCATATCGCAATCAGCCTTTCAGAGGACTCGCCTCACACTTTCAAAGTTGGCCATATTCAAAGTTAGAACTTTAATGTTCACATCAAGTCTTTCCTATTCCAGAACTAGTTTAAAACTAATATTTATGTGTAACAGACTTGAAATGTTAAATATACATTTCCTGCCCCTCTGTAATAGGCTCGAGAGGCTGAATGACCTCCTCCTATCCCTCTGTAATAGGGTCGAGAGGCTGAATGGCCTCCTCCCGGCACTCTGAAATAGCTTCAAGAGGTTTAATGGCTTCCTCTTTTTCCTCTGTAACGCACTCGAGAGGCTTCATATCCTCCTCCTGCCCCTGTGTAACAGACCCGAGACATCAAATGACACAGCAACGTGTGGATTACGAGCAGCGGTTAAACTGTACCTAATGAAGGATCCTCCCTTCTCAGTTAGAGCAACACAAACAACACAATGTACTCCACGTGCCATCTCAATAACACTTCATACAGCTGCAGCGACACATCTCTTTGTTTTAAATGATTCTTTTGGCAAAATGTGCCAATATTCCCGCTCTCCACCTTTCAAGTAGCAAAAGGCTATTATGAGCTGAATGGCATTCTCTTATCCCTCTGTAAGAGGTCCACAGGGACAAAATTGCATCGGCCAGTTCCTGAGCAGCAGTCTCAATGCTCTGTCTCAAGGTTCTGAAAGTACTTGACAAAAGGGCATTAACACCAGGAGTAGCCTCACACTGGTCAATAAGTACTGTACTTTGTGTTCAGGTATCAAGAAACTTGCCCACCCGACTTTTTTATGCAGCCTATCTAATATTTTACAACTGCCTCCTTTCATAAACAAAGTGGTACATATTTCGACCCCTGCAGTGTTCTGGTAATACTCTCATATACAAGGAAAACTAAGGTTTTAATAATTGAAAGATTTATGGTCCTTCCTGAGCAACCATCATCCATTCCATCCAAAACCAGTAAATGAAAAGTGATGTATGGAACTGGTTTACTGAGCCTATTTGTTCAGTGGTCGCAATTAATGCCAATCTCCATGGATTCTAATTATCCCAGTGGAGGGTTTCCATCTTTTAATGATAAATGGTCTCCGTTCAATGTATTAGCCCATAACATGAGCGGGATTATCACCGACAGCACTGACAGGAATCAGCAGAGCCAGAGAGAGGGAGAGGAGAGATCAGAATCTGAGACCATTAGACTAGAATGTTGCAACAATGGATCAGAATCTGAGAACATTAGACTGGAATATGCTAACAATAGACAGGATTATGTTTGGAATCTTTCTGCATTTGATTGGTTGTCATTATCATCACTGATCTATTACGCTCTTCTCATTATTCAATACTTTTATTATCCCTTCCTGCCTATCGTTGATGTTCCTGGTAAGTGTCACTGTCCAGATTTTGTTTTCTATAAACATTTATGACTATTATTGTTTTTTTTCATATAGTCTACACTTCTTGCACTATTATTCTTCCTGTTGAAACTCTGAATCCACATATTCACTCTCCAGACCATCAATGGACGTATTCAATTACTGTCTCCCTCTCTGCTGTGGCAGTGTTACTCATGGGTCTCTATGATGACCTACTCAGTTTCAGCGGAGAACCACAATGCACTGTTATTTGTTATTTAAATATTAAGATCATGGACGTCACTGAATAGTGTTCTGGTTACAAACTCCACTTCCTTCCACTGTTTCCATCCCATCCGTGGCCAATATCTGCGGCTGAAGCAGACAGGTCACAACTGTGGGCGATCCCTTTGACTATGAGCTCATTCTTGACCCCAATCCCTGACCATTTTTAACTTGAAATACTCACCACTCCAGGACATGTCTCACTGGTTTATTCCATCTGCTGTTTGAACCTTGAGTTATGAAATACAGTCTTAATGAAGTTAATAATCTGATGCTGACGCTCCTGGCTTCAAACCTGCCGAAACAAATCTGATTCGAACTCACGCCAAACTCCCATCTATCTGTCATTCATGTGCATGCTGATGTATATTGCTATTGTGTCTGGCAATGCCTTTATTTTAACATTATCAACCACTTTACTCATTTGTCCATGAAACTTCTCTCGTTCTCTCTGTTGATTAACAAAAAACCTGCCAGTTGTTCGTATTTAAAATAGTTCCCTCCATGTGCGTTCCTTCTCAAACAATGAGTTTCGCATTCAACCACGCCTATTGCGCACGCACACGCACTCTCTCTCTCTCAGTCTCTGATGAGGACACACACACAACAAACCTGATGCGAGTATCGTTAGCATATGATAGTAAAGTTTGCAATACTCTCCAGATAGCGCCGTCTACTGATCAACACACTAGCATGGTTTGCACAGCTCTCCATGCTGGCTGTCACCTTGTCCCAGTTTATGATATTTGTGATGTTCTGTGAAGCAGATTCAGAATTTGATGTAACAAACTATTTCAGCTGATCTGACAATGCCTTTATTCAACGTTCCAATTCTTGTCATTTTACTCTCGAAGATCTCACTTCTGCAGTTAGTCCCACTGCCCTGTCTTTTTCCCCATATTTCCACAACATATTTTCAGTTAATTAACTGCCTGGTTCTGTCTGTAATGTGAATCTCTCTGTCCCACTGTATCTTTCCCTGGCCTTGGGTTTTGGCTCCCTCGTGTATCAAGTGCTGGCATTGTGTAGCTCAGAAATAATGAAATGGTGTGTGTTAGGCTATTGTTCACTTCCCGGTATGTCCCATATGATGATCCATGGACAGGCGTGTTTCAGAAGTTATGAAGCACATCATTGTAACTTCTTCTGTACCTGTCGTTGCCCCTCTCAGGTGATCTTGCGATCAGTAAAACGAGGAAGCCCACTGGGTAAGGAAGCAGGCATCTAACTTGTGTGACAATGCTATCATTTTTTTAATGAAAGATTATTTTCTACTCTTTTTTTAGTAAGAGATCTTAAAGGCCAAACTGCCGACTGAAAACGGCACAAGTAAATAACTTACGACGTTTTAAGGTTTTTAACAAATCGTAGTAACAATGGCCAGCTGGCACAGACCAGGCTTTCTAGTGTTTTCCTTGTAGCTGTAACAGTTACCAGGGGCTTAGGGTCCCAAACGGGTTGGAAGTTTTAGTAAATTATCCCTAGCTGCTATTGTCTCTGTAACTTCACTTGGTGCTGTTTCCTCCTGGATTGGAGAACTGTATGCAAGAATGCTTGTCTGAATGTTCCTTTTTGCCAAGAGGTGTGTTTCGGTGATTTTAGTATATTGGAACAGTTCATTTATAGAAAGTACTGTATCCATTATTCGGTTAAGGTTTCCAATAGTTAAGTTATTCTAAATTCCTCTTCATTTTGTATAGATTTTCATTAGAGTGATTAAATATATTGTGTTTTGCTTAATGGTGAGTGGATTGACTAGTAGCATCACATCTGGAACACCCAATTTACATCTACATTTAAAGTAAGAAAAGGATGGCATCCAATCTACCTTCTTAAACTATTTTGAGGCAGTCTAGTTCGTCTATAGCAAACTGGGGACTCTTGTCTGGTTCTAAATCGATAATACCAAATTGGGTTTAGAATTTTCAAACAGGCAATTCGACCCAAAAGTCCACACCGACCCTCCGAGGACGAACCGACACAGACCCATTCCTCTACCCTATTATTGCATATTTACCTCGACTAAGGCAACAAACCCACACATCCATGAAAACTACGTACATTTTAGCATGACCAATTTACCTGACATGCACATCATTGGATTGTGGGAGGAAACCAGAGAATCCAGAATAAGCTCTTGCAGACATTGGAAAGTATGAATCTGGAGGCTATTGGGTTCAAAGGTCGCATAAGGTAGCTGTTAGTGTCTTTTGTTCCGGGTACTGAATTCGGTTGGTTTAAACAGTGTTTTGTGTATAAAGATTCTTTAAGTCACTCAGAGTTCTCTGGGTGTGGAAGAAGTAAAGTTGGGGGGTTTACAAAAGGTAATGAAGGCAAAGCTGTAGGAATTGGCAGACAAGCTGGAGTTGGGGTTGTGTTTGTCTGTGAAAAAATGAGAGATAATTACAACCATAATTCGGGAATTACATTTGGTGGAACCGCCATCAGACTCTTTGGAAATGGCTAGAATTCAATTTCAAATGAGGCACCTTAAACATGAAAAGGAATTGAAACAGTTTGAATTATGATGAAAAATAGAAATTAAAGAAAAGGAAATGAAGAAGAAAGAGAGAGAAAGAGAGAAGAAAAGCAGAGAGTTTCAAGTTCAAAAGTTAGTAATAAGAGAGGAAAGTTGCCATAGAAAGTGGAGATGAAGACAGACGGTAGGCTGGATAAGGAGGGTTGCGAGGGTGATAAACCCTATAGTAGTCAAAGGCCTAATGGGGATCTGTTTAAATACATCCAGGCATTATATAAATTTGATGAGAATGATGAGGGAGACTTTTAATTCCATTTCAGAAAGTGGCTAAACAAGTGCAGTTGCCAGAGAACATGTGGATTTAGTTGATCCAAACAAAGCTGATAGGTATTTGCATCCCTATCGGAGGAGGTGAAGAAAGCCATCTTAATGCATTTGAGCTTGTGCCAGAAGCCGACAGACAGTGTTTCAGGAATCTAAAATAGCATCCCTGGTTAAACGCACGTTGTCTTTGAAAGAATCAAACAAAGTAATTTTGAAAGGTGGGAAAGGGTATTTAAAACACAGAAAACCTATGACACTCTGAGAGAGATTCTTATTTTGGAGAAGTTCAACACTTCACTTCCTGCAGTCGTGAGAATTCATGCAGAAAAGCAAAGAGTTATTTTGGCAAGCTTAGAAACTGAAATGGCTGATGATGATAATTTGGTTCAGAAATCAAAGTTTGGGTACTGTGAGGGATTGAGAAGAATGTGTGAGATCTTCTTAAAACATATAACTGTGAGAGTAAGGTTTACTGGCATAGGCCAGGAGGAACAGCTAAAGAGGTTACAGTATTAAGAGGTACAGAAGGATGCAATTCTTATATGCTGATACATGAGGAGCTATGCCATTCAGAGGGACTATTGGAGAGATGAGGAGTGCTCCATGATGCGGTTGGCGTGCTCAGTGGAAACATCAACAGATTTATTCCACAATGGGGAAGGAGGTCTTGAGTTTGGTGTTGGCTTTGCAACATTTCAGCATTTAAATTGCGAATAACATACTGATACAAATCTTTATCACTGGTCATGACCCCTTAAAGGTTTTGGAAAAGTTTAGGGAGAAAAATACCAGTCTGTTTTTATTGAGCTGATTATTGCTGCCATTCAATTTGAAATTATACAGGTGAGAGGGCGAGAAAACTTAAGTTTTGACATGTTGTGGAGACTTGGATGAAGAAAGACAAAGGCATTCTGTGGCAGGAGTAAAATGACTGAAATCAAATCTCGTTGTGAACATTTGTATGCTCAGAGTAAACGTAATATGTATATATGCATTCCAGTCTACTAATAGAAAAAAATTAGGAGGTCTAAAATGAATCCATCTTTGTATATTGATGGATCATTTTATTAAATGTGTAATTGTGAGTATACTATCAATGTAAAAAGTTTATTTTCTCTTGGGTTTTTTGTGAAGAGAGGTTTTAAAGGCAGAGGGGAAGAACTGCTGTCTGAAAACAGTTTAAGTAAATAACTGAGAAAGTCTTTAAGTTTTATTAAAGCGGTGATAACAATGGCAAGCCAGTGGCCAGCTCTCCCAGAACAGGTTTACTCGTTTTGTTTTTAGCTGCAGCATTTAGAAGCTGCTTGGGGTCCCAGAAGGTTTAGAAGTGGCAATATATGATCCATAGCTGCCTTTCTCTCTGAGATCTCTGTTGATGTTGATTTCTCCTGGATCCGAAAACTGCTGTAAGAATCTGTGTTTGAATTTATCTTTGTGCCAACAGTGTATGCCAATAAGGTACGGTATCTATTGTTTGTGTAAGTGTTCCAACATAAAAGCCATCACGAAATGTTCTTTTATTTGATTGTATTTTAATTAACCTATTTAAATATATTGTATTTTGCTTAATGTCGAGTGGTTTGACCAGTCACAACATATCTGGAACGCACACTTCACATTGATATTCAAAATAAGGAAAGGTTTGGGTCTAAGCGGCCTTCTTAAAATATTTTGCGGGAATCTGGTCAGGTCCACAACACTTAAGCCAAGGGGTTTCTGACTGATTCCTGTTATCGCAAAGTTAGTGGAGGGGCTGGGGATGGTTTCATGGAGGTTGTGCTGTGAGCTGCCTCAGATATTCAGGGAGACCTAAGGATTTGGTGACCCACCTCTGAATGGAGCCTGGGGAGTGCAGTTACAACATCTGGGCCCGTAACATGAACAACAAATGGAGCAGAGGCTGCAGAGCGGGGAAGCTATGAAACCACGCAGTGAGTGTGTGTGGGGAAAGGGATCTGCTGTATCCACCCCGGGTTTACCAGGAACAGCTTCCCAAGCTTCACTTAACCCAGGAGCAGAGTGTGAGGGGACCCTGATTGAACAAGGAGCAGGTCACAGATTGGCGTCACCTCCTTCAACACGTCTTGCAGCTTCACACCAGTGTGAGGATGGTGCTGCCAGTGGCTGTTCGGGTCACTGTTTCATTCAGTTTCTAAGTTCTGGAACTTTCCAAAAAGGAGTGGGTGACATAGCCATTATCTCCCAGTATGTTGCCATCAATGAGGTAAATACATTGTTTCTCCCTCAGCAGGGAGATGCCGGGTGTATCCAGTATAGTGGGATTCCCGATGGTGTACATGGCATCTGCGGAGTAGCCGTGTCAATGGGGAGAGGTAGAGGAACTGAAGGCGCACTCTCTGTATTAATCTTGCAGCGTGCCCATCACAGTACATCATGTTGGTGAATACCCCTGTCCTGACAGCAACCGCAGCCTCTTCATTCCGAAGAAGGCTGCCATCGCCATAGTCTTCGGGTCTCCATGTAGAAAGGAATGAATGTATCTTGGATAAAGGCCGTCCCCTTGATATATGTTTGAAAACACTATCCCCATCACCAGCCAAACACTTCAAAACATTCCATGCATACGGAGAGCAATGGGGTCACTTGGAGTGTCTGGGAGCAGACGATCAGGGATGGAGCAAAACCTCCCATATCTGAACGGGTCTGAGTGAACCCTCCAGTACACAGTATCATTAAGTCCTGTAATCCCTCTCCATTTCAGTAATATACTGCCTTCCGTTATTCCTGTAAATGAAATGACAGGTTATATCATGTTCTATTGCACCTGCCAAATTATTATCCATTGCCTTTACCTTTCTCTATCTATCTATCTGTCGACCCTTCACCCTCTCTTGATAATTTAATCTCTTGCTTATCACAGCAACATGACCAAACTCAGTATCTGTATATTTCTTCCATCCTCCTGATCATTGGTATAGATTGTAAATAGTTGAGGACCGAGCACTGGTCACTGTGTGACTCTTCTGGTGACCTTCTGTCTGACTGATTAAGACTGATCTATCCGGAGTGACTGCTTCCTGTTTCATACACAATCCTCCCCCATTACTGTGTAACACAGGCGAAAAGCTGAATATGAAGGAGGAGAAACAGTCAGGAATCCAACCCCTCGAACCTGCCCCACCATTGAATACAATGATGACTGATGTCAACGTGTTCTCTGTTCCACTTTCCTGCCATCTCTCCATCCTCAAACTCTAGTCTCTTGTTGTAGATTGCGGCTCATGAAAAAAATATCCACTCCACGTCTACACTTTCAATTACGTATAGCATTTTACAGAACTCAATGAGCTCTCTTTCTTATAAACTCGAAAGTATAGGCTTGAACTGCTCAATTTCTCTTCATAAGACAAACACTTCAACTATGGAATCAACCTAATAAAGCTCTTCTGAAATGCCTCCAATGCAAATATCTCATTCCACAGGACACCCAAACTTTACTCCAGTTGCAGCCTCACTAATGCCTTGCATAGCTGCAGCAACACTCCCTACCTTTCTACTCTATCCTTTTACAAATAAACGCTGAAGTTATGCTTGCATTTCTCATTACCTGAAGTACTCAAATGCAAGTTTTCTGTGATATGCAAGCAGGCACCCAGATCCCTCTGCACTTAAGCACTTTGAAGTTTCTCTCCATTTAGATAATGGTTTGCCTTTTTATTAGGCTTGAATAACGCCATATATGTCCACTTTAATTTTCATTGCTAAATGTTGGCCCATTCACCAAACCTATCCATATCGTTTTAAATCTCTTGCATCATCATTCTGAAGTCATTTCCCACCAATGTTGGTGTCATCTGAAAATGTAGCGATAGTATTTTCAATCCCGTCAACTGAGTAATAATATCGGTCACAAATTGTTGAGGCATGAGAACTGAAATCTAAGGCACCCCACAAATTGCATTTTCCAAAAGAAAATGACACATTTATTCCATCTGACTGCATTTTGTTGGTTAACCAATCCTCCATCCAAGCTAATAAATTACTCCTAAACCGATGCTGTCTGATCTTACCACTCACTCTTTCGAGAAGCGACGTATCTGAATCATTCACGAAGACCAGACATATTCCATCTCCAGGATTTCCACTATCCACCTTTTTTGTCACATCTTTAAATAATTCAAGAAAACGCTTCCATCATGATTTATCCTTTCTAAAACCATGTTGAGTCCGATGGATTGTGGTGTAAGTTTGCAAATGTCCTCAACATTAGATTGTAATAATTTACCTTAAATTACAATACTTTATTGTTACATTTTACTCGCTAATTTATTCAGTTATTATGAGTTCTTCCCTTTCGAAAACCTTTACGCTTTGTTTGAATTCCTGTTTGATGGGCAAAAGGTTTTAAGCGATCTGCTCCAATTGCTACATAAGAGCTATGTGTGGCTGAATGGACTCATTATTCTGCTGGTGTACAAAATTGATGGGATGGAGTTTTTTTTGCGTTCCCATGTTGTCATCTCCAAAGCCAGCATGACCTCCTCCTGTTGATGCGTTGGAGGGGTGATGGATTTTGGAATCTTCCCGTTGCCGTGTAACATTTTGAGGGGCTGATGAGTCTTCTCATATTTCTCCATAATAGGAGGAGATACTAAACGGTCTCCTCATGTATCCCAGAGATGGGACCAAAGGTGCGATTGGTCTTATCCTGTTCCCATACAACAGTCTGAATTCCCTCCTCCTTTCTCATGAAATAAGTCTCAGATAGTTTTTATCCTTATACAATTCCCTTGCAACAGGCTCAGTGGGTCTGAATGGCCTCCTGTTAACGCAGTGGAACTAATTTTCAGTCACTGTGTGACCGCTGTCAGTTCCTATGTTACGGACTTGAGGTGGTCAAATGGACTGACCCTGTTGCTGTGTAACAGGATATTGGTGCCGACGCATGGCCTACTCTGGGTGCAGTGTTATAGATTGAAGGGGCTGATTGGCCTCCTCCTGAAAATATACATCAGGCTCCAGGGGCTGAACAAACTCGTCCTATTCTGATGTAACAGCGTCAAAGGCCTGAATATCCTTCTGATGTTCCTGTGTAAGAGGCTGGAGAACGGAATGAATTCCTCCACTATCTGTGTAATTCGCTTCAGTTGTTGACTCCTTCCTGTCATCCATGTTGAGAAAAGATCTTCTTTCATTTTTGTAAACTCGAATGGCTATTGGATCAACCTGATCATCCTTTCGTTATAAGCTAGTACCTTCATTGAAGGAAACAGTTGAGGGGACCATCTCTGAGCTGCTTCCAATACAACAACATTTTTCTTCATTGAAGAGACTAAATCTACACACACGAGTCCAGATGTGATCTCACGAAGATCCTGTACAGCAGCAGCAATGCTTTACCAGCCTGCTATAAGTTTCGCACCCAGGTTACAGCAGTCTCAGCTCTCTGGGGGTAATACAGAGCATTGTTGAACGATCATTGTCCTTCTCTACTCCACTAGCATAACGGGAGATCTGGAGAAAATGTCACAATGATGCTCAAGAAGATCATAAATGATGTGGCGAGATGATCTCTACCATTAATCTTCCCAATGCCCACATCGATGAGATTCTACAGAATCTTGTAAGGTGGAGCGTAAAAACAGCAAGGAGAAGGAAACATTTGATGGGAGTTATATGTCAAAGTGAAAGCTGCAATTTAAATGTTGGGCATGTTATAAAACATGAAAATAAGACATACACATTTGTGGGTACTGCAGTAATAATGTACTGTTTACATTATATGTAAACTGTGTTAACACAACTGAATGCTAATACTGGGAAAAATGGATTTCATGAGCATGTGTTAGATGGCTTGCATTAACATTTTGTTGAGCACTGAGCTAGAGATCAGGTTATTTAGGAATTGGTGCTGGATGATCAGTAGAGCTGATTGAAAAGTTTGCTGTAAAAGACCTTTTGGGATCAGTGACCACAATGTATTGGTTTTCTTTTATGCTGTTTGAGTACACGAGAGTTTTTGTTTTATTTGAAGTAACTGTAAAAAACAGAATCATGCAAACCATGAAGGTGTGAGGAAAAGGTGGGGATTGCAGATGCTGGAGATCAGAGTCGAAGAGTGTGGTGCTGGAAAAGCACAGTCAAGCAGCATACTAGGAGCAGGGGAATTGACGTTTTGGGCATAAGCCCTTCATCAGGAATGAGGCTTTTGTGTCAAGGGGGCTGAGAGATAAATGAGAAGGAGGTGTGGCAGAAGAGAGGTAGCTCGGAATGCGATAGGTAGATGAAGGTGGGGTAGAAAGTGGTAGGTGATGAGGGGAGACAGAACGCCTCATCTGCTGCATCCATTAAACCCAGTGTGTTCTTCTCTACATTGGCGAGACAGGTGGATCATTTCAGAGAACAGATCTGGGACAGCCACATTGACCAATTCCACCACCTTGTGGCTGAAAACTTTAACTCCCTTTTCCAATCTTTCCAATCACATGAGAGTCCCGGGCCTACTCCATCGCCAAACCCTAACTACCCGAAGCATGAATAAAGAAAGGCTCCTCTTCGACCTTGGGTCTCTCCAACCACAGGGGATTAATATAGATTTCACCAGTTTCCCCATTTCCCCTAACTCCACCTTATCCCAGTCCAATGTTCCAACTCATCACCCTCCCCCCTTTTAAACGCTCCTTTGTGTTCATCTTCCTTTCCATCAATCTGGTCCACCCTCCTCTCTGACCTATCACTTTCAGACTTACCTTCAACTACCTATTAGATCAAAGGAAGCAGCTTAGAAAAATGTTAAGTGTTGTAGTAAGCCAGTGGATTTAAATAAATATAGGACCCAGCAACGGAAGACCAAGAAGCTGAGAAGAAATTCAAAAAGAAAAAATGCATGCAACCAAAAGAAAAACATAAACACTGCTAAAAAAAAAAAGTACATCACCGTATGAAACAAAAGTAAAAACACGGTCAAATGTGGAAAAGTGGGTGTGCGGACAGGGTAATTTATTGAAGAGAACAGAGAAATCACAGGGGAAAAAAACAAGTTTTTTGTGTCTATCTTCAAGGCAGAATATACAGAAATTCTCCCAGAAATACCAAGTGACCATGGGACTTGTGTAAGTAAAATCTAAGATCATTCTTATCAGTCTTGACGTCATCTTTGAAAAGAAAGCTGGATTGAGTATTTATAAATCTGACAGACTAGATGTACTTCATACAAGAATTTCAGAAGAAGCCGCAATAGACATATAGATCGCATCGCAGATTTTCACGTTATTTTCCAATACATTCCCGAAAGATATTTAGACAATCTGGATAAGGCAAAGGTTATAAATATTATCCAACAGTTTAAGAAGGGATGAAGATGGAGAGTGGAGAACTACAGACCTGTAACTTGTAATTCGCGGATGGGTGTCTGTTGGGCTCGATTACAAAGAACGTGTTACTCGATATACAGAAGGTAATGACAAAATTGGGGAGTATGATAATGCATCGATGAAACGAAAACCATAAGTGGCAAACATTGTTTGGAATGGTTTGAAGATGATTCTTGTGGGCGAAGGCAATGGGGATAACGTATAGTTGGATATTCAGGAGGATCTTTTTAAAGAACGTTTTAGTGGGCGGCACGGTGGCCCAGTGGTTAGCACTGCTGCCTCACAGCGCCTGTAGACTCAGGCGACTGACTGTGTGGAGTTTGCACATTCTCCCCGTGTCTGCGTGGGTTTCCTCCGGGTGCTCCGGTTTCCTCCCACAGTCCAAAGATGTGCGGGTCAGGTGAATTGGCCATGCTAAATTGCCTGTAGTGTTAGGTTAAAGGGGTAAATGTAGGGGTATGGGTGGGTTGCGCTTCGGCGGGTCGGTGTGGACTTGTTGGGCCGAAGGGCCTGTTTCCACACTGTAAGTAATCTAATCTAAACTTTCACACTAATTTCAGAAGAAAACTTAAGAACACAAGCAAATAGGAAACTAAAAATTAGGTTTACATTCATATGAATGTAATTAGAATACAGAAGATGTTGTGCGCCAGCTGCATAAGAGTGTTGCTGAGACTAAAGTTAGAGTATTGTGTACAGTCTGGAGTCCCAATCTAAGATAGAATATACTGACGACAGAGGAACTGCAAAAGGTATTCTCTAGATTAATCCCTAAAATGGCAAGATTGTCTGATAGGGAAATTCAGCCTGTGATTTTAGATTACTTACAGTAATCTCGAGTTTCAAAAGGTGAGAGGTGATTGAAGTGCAACTTATAAATATAGGAGGGAGAGCATAACAGAGGGGCACAGAGAAGCGCAAGCATGTGAGATAAGGAAGAATCCCACGATATTCTACACGCACAAGTGGAACAGAATAATCAGCAAACATTTAGTGTCCATTAGAAACCAAAGAGGCAATCAGCATGTCAACCCGGAGAACATTGATAGATTGGTACATGTAAACATCACAGATGTTTTACTTGGGAGAAGGACGATGCAGGTACAGAATTCAAGAAGATGGACTGGAAAGCTCTTGAAGGGATTGATGTAAAATACGAGCAGGGGTTTGAGGCTTTGTCTGGTATAAAATGGGACCAATCTGCAAGTCCCAAAGGAAGAAAGACCCTGACTGGAAATTTTAATTAGAATACGATCATAGGGAAGGTGCCAGAGGACTGGAGAACAGCTAATATGATGCCAAATTCACAGTAAGGGTGGTAGAGATAGACCAGGTAACTATAGACGAGCGAGTATTACATCACTATTGGGGAAACTACTCGAGAAAATAGGGAAGGAGAAAATTGAACTCGAATGAGAGTGGCAAGGTTTGATCAGGGATAATCATCATGACTTTATCAGAGGGAAGTCACATCTAATGGATTTGATTGAATTAGTTTGAGGAGGTCGCTTATTTAGTTTTGCAGCAAGGCCTTTGACAAAGTTCCACATGAAAAACTGAAAAAAAAGGAAAATCTCACAACATCAAGGGTAACTGGACAAGTTACAATGAAAATTGTCTTAGTGTGAATAGGCAGAGGGTGGTGGGAGAAGGCTGCTTGTGTGATTGGAGTCCAGTGTCCCGTGGTGTACCATAGGGGTCAGTGATGTGTCCTTTATTATTTGTAGCAATCATAAATGCTATCGATGTAAATCTGGAGGGGTGTAGGTGGAGGGGTGGGAGTTGTGATAAGTAAGTTTCTGTTTGACACAAAGATTGGCCGGGTGGTTAGCAGTGAGGAGGAAGGTCTGATTTTACAGGAAGATACAAGTGGAATGATCAGTTGGCAGATCAATGGCAGATGGAATGTAATCCTAATAAATATGAGGTGTTGTACTTTGGAAGGAGGAACCAGACATGGGGTGTACACAATGATTGGCAGCACACTAGGGAGCTCAGAGGGTGTTTCTTCATACATCCCTGAATGTAACTGAACGGGGTAATGGACTAGTTAAGGATTGATCCTTGGGTGTGGCATTTATTAATCATGGCGTAGGTTATAAGTGCTATACAGGGCTTTGTTTTGTATTTCTGTTGGTACAGAGACTATGCTCCTGTGAGTGTATGGTGTGAAAGATCAATTATTGAGAAGCTTAAGGCAGAAACTGATGGGTTTCTGAGCATAATGTTCACAAAGGTTCTAAGAGTGAACTGCTATAGCTTGACAAATTATGTCAATGTGAGAAGTATGAAAAAACAGTGCAAGTTCCTTCCAGTTTGAAACCAGAGAATGGAGAATGGGAAACAGGGAAATGGCAGAACTATGAATCCACTACTTCAGTTCTGTCTTCACGGAACTTTCTGACAATACCAGGAAAACCAAGGCTGGTATGGAAAACGAAATATTACATGGAAAATAGAACCTGTCAGTTAATTGATTGGGAGAAATTATCGGGACTGAAAGTAATGGTCATAGACAACACTAACATAGATTTATGAAGTGGGAATTATGTTTGAGAAACAGATTGGGAGACAAATGAAAGAGTAGCAAGGGATGTAAAGCATGTGGACTTTCAGAAAGATTTTGGTAAAGCTCTAAGCCCAATTTGCAAAATCAAATCTTATAGGATTGGGGCGAATATATGGACATGCTTCTAGAATGGGACAGCTGGCAGGAAACAATGAATAGAAATAAAAAGACTCGGCAAGCAACAGACTGACATTGTCTTTAAGGTATGATTCTGTGAGTATGACGACATCCCAGACACCCAATCATCTTCCCTGGATATCTTCTGTCGGACCAGCAGGATATACACAGCAGAAGTGGTGGCACAGAGGGATACACTTGGAAGGGAATTGCTCTGGGTGTCCCCAACAGTATCTGTGTATCCCATAAAGTCTCATGGCATTAGTTTACACATGGGAAAGGAAACCTCTTGCTGATTACCATGCACTAGCCTCTCTCATCTGATGCATCAGTACTCCTCCAAGCTGACCAACACTTGGCGGAAGCATTGAGGGTGGAAAAGGCACAAAATGTACTCTGGGTGGGGGATTTCAATGTTCACAAAAAGAGTGGTTCGGCAGCAGCATTACTGATTGAGCTGGTTGGGTCCTAAAGGATATAACTTCTCGGCTCGGGTCTGTGGCAGGTGGCGAACGAAACAACAAGAGGGAAAAGACATATTTAACCACAGCCTTACTGATCTGTCAGTTGCAGAGGTATCTGTCCATGAGATTATCGCGTAAGAGTGACCACCGCATAGTCATTGTGGAGATAAAGTCACACCTTCACATTGAGAATAAACTCCACAATGTTGGGTGGAACTATCACCGTGCTAAATAGGACAGACTTCGAACAGATCTAGCAGCTCAAAACTGTTTTTCTATAACGTGTTGTGGGTCATCAACAGCAGCAGAATTTTACTCCAGCACGACCTCATGGTCAGGCATATCCCACTCACAACAATTAACATCAAGCGAGAGGATCAACCGTGGTTCAATGGAGTGTCCAGGATGGCAGGAGTAGCACCAGGCATACCGACAATGAGGTGTCAGCCTGGTGAAGCCACCAAACAGGACTGATTGTGCACCAAACAGCATAAGCAGTAAGTCATAGACAGAGCTAAGTGATCCCAGATCTAAGCTCTGCAGATCTAAGCTCTGCAGTCCTTCTACTTCTGGTTGAGAATAGTTATGGACAATTAAACAAGTCATTGGGGGAGGAGATTCCACAAGTATCGCCATCCTTAATAATGGAAGATCCCAGCACTTCAGTGCAAAAGATAACGTTCATGCATTCGCAATAATCTTCAGACAGAAGTGCTGCGTGGCTGATCCACCTCAGCCTCCACCAGTGGTCCGCAGCAATTCAGTAAATAGTCATCAGACAATTTGCTTCAGTCCACGCGATATCCAGATACAGATGGAGACACTGGATACCCCAGAGAGTACATACCCTGACAACATTCTGGCAATAGTATGGAAAAGTTGTGCTCCAGAACTGGTCATGGCCCTCGCAAAGCTGTTCTAATACCGTTATAACAACGACATTTCCCCGATTATGTGGAAAATTACCCCAAGTATCTCCTATACACAAAAAGCAGAACAAATCCTATCCGGCCAATTAGCAACCCATCAGTCTACTCTCGATCATCAGTAAAGTGATGGAAGGTGTCAGTGCTTTCAAGCAGCACATGCTCAGCAATAACCTGATCAACGACGCCAGTCTGGGCTTCACCAGGGCCACTCAGCTCCTGACCTCATTACCGTGGTTCAAACATGGACAAAAGAGCTGAATACCAGAGGTGGGGTGAGAATGACAGCCCTTTAAAACAAAACTGCCTTCGACCAAGTGTGGTATCAAGGGGCGTAAACAAAACTGGAATCAATGGGTATCAGGGGCAAACTCCCCGCTGGTTAGAATCATACCTAACACGTAGGAAGCTTGTTGCAATAGTTGTGAAGATTTGTAGCTCAGGTTGAGGTTTCAGGTGTAGGTTTGCTCTTTGAACTGTAGGTTTGATATCCTGACGTTTCATTACCTGGCTAGGTAACATCATCAGTGGCAACCTCCAAGTGAATCGAAGCTGTTGTCTCCTGCTTTCTATTTCTATGTTTGTCCTGGATGGGGTTGCTGGGGGTTTGTGGTGATGTCATTTCGTGTTCGTTTTCTGAGGGGTTGAGAGAGGGTATTTATATCTATGTATTTGTTTATGGAGTTGTGGTTGGAGTGCCAGGCCTCTAGGAATTCTCTGGTTTCGTCTTTGCTTAGAAAGATGTATTGTCCCAGTCGAAATGGTGCTTTTTGTTTTCATCCGTATGTAGGGCTACGAGGGAGAGAGGCTCGTATCTCTTTGTGGCTAACTGGTGTTCGTGTATTCTAGTGGCTAACTTTCTTCCTGTGTGTCGTATGTCGTGTTTGTGGCAGTCCTTGCATGGAATTTTGTAGGCGACGTTGGTTTTGTCCATGGGATGTACTGGGTCTTTTAAGTTTGCTAGTTTTTGTTTGAGAGTGTTGGTGGGTTTGGGTCGACTAGGATTCCGAGGCGTCTTAGTATTCTGGCTGTCATTTCTGAAATTTCTTTGATGCATGGTAAGCTGGCCAGGATTCCTGGCTGTGTTTGGTCTGCTTGTCATGGTTTGGAGATGTTTGAACATGAACGAAAATGAGGAAGGCTCAATGTATTGAGTGGCCTACATTTTCCCGATGTTTCTGTGCAGTCTGTGGGAAAGCTCTGTAAATGTTGTCACAAGCTCTCAGATGTTAGGAAGTTGGTCTCTGCAGGGTCAACAGGACTGTGTTTCCTGTTCCATTTTCCGATACCGAGACTGGTGCTGAGTGTTCTGTCTTGGTTTATATTTTAAGAAGTTAAAGCAGTTTGATACAATAGATTGTCTTGTTTGGCAAATTCAGAGACCATTGAAGAGTTGATCACATGTCTGTGTGCCTGGAGTCACGTTTAGGCCAGACCAGGAAAGCACGGGAAATTCACTCCCGGAAACTACATTGGTAAAGCAAATTGGTGTTTCCAATCGACATTGACTTCAAGGTCACTGTTACTGACACCAGATTTTGCATCTTAATATTTTATGAATTGCTTTCAACTTCCATCACCTCCGAGAACTTTCCCGGTTTGGATTAGTAATCCAGTGACATTTCCACAATAGCACCATCTCCACATGGGAACCTATCGGAAACCACACTGAGCTGGTTATTTCTGTGCTGCTTGACATTTCTGTCAAATAGAACTCCCACCAATCTGACTATCGCGATGGGCCTGAGGGCGTGGTAATTGGTCACATTGTAACTACTCCTCTCTTAGAGAACTGGACATAGCTAAGTAATTTTCAACATTGCCAGGGAGATGTCAGAGTTGGAGCTGGAATGAAACAGCTTCCCCAGGGACACGACTTGGTGCGCAGAACAAGGTTTCAGTTAAATTGCAGGAATGGGGTCAGGGACAATTGCCTTTGTCGTACATTCTGTGGTCAGATGTTTCTTCATGTCACGGGCAGCAAATTGAATTGGTTGAAGACTGGCATCTGTGATTCTGTGGGCATCATTACGAGGGTGAGGATCATCAACTCCACACTTCTGGCTGAGAATGGTGCAGATACTACATCCTTGTGTTTTGCACTGGTATACTAGGCAGTTCTCTTATGTAGTCCGGGGATATTTATGGAATCATGTCCTCCAGTCATTTGCTTAATCGTCCATCACCATTTATGACTGAATGTGGCAGGACTGCAGAGCTTCGATCAGATCTATTGGTCAAGTGTGGTAGCTTTATTGTGTTAGCATCAGGTTTAGGTTCACATGGTTCTGACCCTGACACGTTCACCCACAGTCATTACTGAAACATAGATTGTGTTGATGGTAATTGCAGACTGAGGAGATTATCCCTGGCCAAAATGTTACAGGTTCTGGTTGAATGCTGTTCTGCTTCTCCTGTTGCGTGATCTACCACACTACATAAATACGCAGGTTTGAGCTGCAATATCTGCAATGCAATTCTGCTTTCTGTCCCTTAGTTCACATCAAGACCCATTCACCCATCACCCCTGTACTCAGTCACCTACTCTGGTCTCTAATTTTCTTACTCTCATTCTGCTGAGGGTCTCTCCCCCGGTCAACCTTCCAATCTGACACATTCTGCAAAACAAATTAACTGATTTTAATTCAATTGTTTAATTCATCTGAATCTTTTTACCTTGTGTAATACCATCTTCTGTGTTTAACGTGAATATGTTTTCCTCTGTTTCTCTCCCTGAACATGATTAAGAGCTCTGCAATGTCAGTGATACTAGCCTTATGTAGTTTCAGAGTCAATGAATATTCACCACATTGTATGTTTCCTCTTTTGGTTTGATGCCTTATCGCTCATGGCTGCCTTGTCCTCCCATGAGTATGTTTCATCTCCTTTGGGATTAATTTCTGATATCCTCCGAAATATGCATAGACATTGCTGCCTTTGCTGCTCCATCGTCAGCCCTGCTCGGATCCCCTTCCAATTAACTCTGGTCAGCTCCTGCCGCATGCCTTTGTAATTATGTTACTCACTTATAATCATATTAATTCGAGAAGAGAGCAATAGGTATAAACCGAAAGAAGGAGTTTTGAGAGAAGGGACGCGGAGAATAATTGGTAAATGTCTTAACTAGATACAAAGAGAGAATGGGAGAGAGGATATAGATGAGAAAATGTGAAAAATGACAAAACTAGATTATTGAAAGAAGTAGACGTACATCCCTCAATTTTTGGCAATGCCTGTGTGCTGTTGTCCTTTGTACAGTGCATGTACAACAAAATAATGTGTTCAAATGCTGGGTCTGATGCCAGAGTTTTAATCTCCAATAATATGACAGACACTAGCTTTGGAAAGAACCCAGCAGGCCAATATATTGAAGTCCCAGTAGAAAGGGGATTACTGAAATAAATTGGGATACCAGAAGCAAGAATGTATAACACATATCCTGATAAGAATGAGAGATTAGAATCGAGAATTCCAGAAAAGGAGGGAACATTGAGAGAAGGGGAACGTATCACATTAGATGAGCATCAAATAATGTTTTATACAATTTATACGTCACGTGCATCATTTTTAGATAACTGAGGCTCCGTTGTTCATTTAGACTGTTGTGCACATCTGAAAAATGTTACTTATCTGCACACACATTCATTAAACAGTGTATATAAAATCATTTTTCCGTAATTGAAATTGTCCTGTTGTCGTGTTACTAGGATACATGAACACCAACTGACCACTAAAAGACATGACCCACTATCACTATATTCCATACATACAGACAAAGAAGGCACCACTTTGATTGGGACAACAGACACACATACGCAGACAAGCAAGGTCGTTCTTAGAGGAATGGTATTCTAACCAGAAGTCCATCAAAAAACGCATCAATTTAGATCCTGCCTTCCTTCTCTTGTAAAGAAAAACTGGAAATGACATCACCCATCATGAGAAACCGAGACCGAAAAATAGAGAGGCAGGACATACCACCAGCGCTTCAGCAGAGACTCTCACTGATGATGTTACCTAGTCATAGCTACGAAACTTCTGAAAACAAATCTTCAAGCACGGCGAGCTAACTGTGAGGTACAAAAGGTCCCAGCAAATTCCAACACGTGGCAATTAGTGACCTAGATCTTCAAATAAAACTGATGGGAAAATTCCTTTAATTTTGTTAGCTTGTTGTTGGTTAAATTAAAAGTGAGAGAAATGGCTTTTAACATTACTAAAGTGGTTCCCAAATTTGCCAAGGAAGATTAAAAAGAAAGAAGGGCATATTTTTAGAATTAGCAAATAGGGTGGAATTGAGTTTAACCAGGGACAAAAAGAAAGTTGAAATTTTAATGGAGTCAGTCAAGAACTTTTAAGTGTCAGAGAAACAGGCAACTGCAGTAGAATTAGAAAAACAAAACTTAAATTGCATACGTGGCAACTGGAGTTAGAAGATGAGAAAAGACACGGAAACGGAGAGAAGAAAGAGAAAGGGAAAGAGAGGAAAAAGAAAGAGAGAGAATTTGAAATTCAGAAATTGCAAATTAGAAAATAAAGTTAAATTAACAGGATGGAGATGAAAATAGAACGTAGGGACGTATTTCGGTGAGAAAAATGTCAAAATCTGCTTTTATTTCATTTGAAAAAAAAAATGGCTCGGCAGATGTTATGTCCAGTGAACTTGTGGGTAATGCTAGTTCAAACTTCGCGGATGGGCATAACTAGTGAGCTATGTGCAGCGCTGTCAGATGCAGGGTCAAGAGATTATGCTGATGTCAAACTGGCTATTTTGTGTGGTTATGCATTGGTACTGGAAGAACATAGACAGAGGTTCAGAAATATAGACACGAAACCAGGTCAGACTTAAATTGGTTTGAAAGAATTAACCACAGTCATTTTGACAGATAGGTGCTGGCCTTAAAATTGGATAAGACTTGTGAGGCTCGAAGGGAGATAAGTCTGCTGGAGGAGTTTAAATACTCACTTCCAGAGACGGTAAGAATTCACGTGAATGAATAGAAAGTTCAAGAAGTGAGAAGTACGGCAGAAATGGCAGGTGAAAATGCATTGGTGCATGAGATGAAGTGTAGCTTCTGGGAGGATTTATATCCGGTGAGGGATAGAAATTGGGAGAAGGTGAGATCCTACACTGAAAAGGGAACAGTAGAGCACACTGACAATAGTTTAGCACAAATGAAAGAAGAAGCCCAAGGGGGTTGAATGGAGGTGAAAGGCCTCAGGTGTTCTCACTATAAGGGATCGAAACACCTAAAATTAGAGTGCTGAGGGTTTAAGAAGGGCACTGGGAAAAAGGTGTTTTCACTGCTGTAAGCTGGGGTCCACAGTGCTGGGCATTGAAGGAAGACATTCTTTGAAAATATGTAGTAAAAGAGGCTAAGCCAGTGGTATTAGTGAAACTGGTAAAGGAGATCCCAAGTGGTGCCGAGGAGCTGCAGGAGAGTGCGCAGCCGAGGCAGGGGCTAGGTATGGAGTTAGTACCTGATCTCTGTAAAGAATTTGCCTCTGTGGATAAACTTTGCTCAGAAAGGGCGGGGGCGGGGGGGGGAGGGAAAGGACAATAAATTCGAATTTTGTGAGATACGAGATCTGCTCAGTCTCTCATAGTTGAGAAGTGAGGTGCCCGAAAAGCACAACAGATCAGGCAGCATCTGAAGAACAGGATAATCGACATATCTGGTATAAACCCATCGTCAGGAATGTGGCTTGGGGACAAGGGGGCTGAAAGATAAATAGGAGTGTAGGAGCTGGGCTGGCGCGAGGTTCACTGGGAAGGCTATATGAAGATGGAGGAGGGAGTGATTGTAATATGTCGGAGGGGAGGGTGGAGTGGGTAGGTAGGAAGGAAGATGGACAATTAAGACAGTTCAAGAGGGCGGTGCTAATTTGAATGGTTGGATCTGGGATGAGGTTGGGGAGGGGAGATTTGGAATTTGGTGAAGATGATGTTGATGCTGTATCGTTTGAGGGTTCCAGCTGTCCTACCACCTATCCACTTCACCCTCTTCTCCGACCTATCATCACCACACCCCACCTGCATTTACCTATCACCTTCCATGTTACCTTCCACCCAGCTCAACCCCCACCCTCTTATTTATTTCTCATCCCCTTCCCCTCCGTTACCCCCCACTTTCCTGATGAAGGACTTGTGCCTGAAACGTCAACACTCCTGCCTCCCAGATACTGCCTGACCTGCTGTGCTTTTCCAGCCCCACAGTTTTCAACTCGGATCTCCAGCATCTGCAGTCCTCACTTTCTCTCAGCCCCTAATAGTAAGAGATGGAAGTATTTTCACTCTTTCTGACATGTTACTCAAAAGCGTGATAATTTGTGGAATGGGGACCGAAATTACGGTTGGAGGACAGAAACATCAGGTTGGAGTTCCAAATCAAGATTGGGGAAGTAAAAGTGAGAGTGAGTGACACACTGTCAGTTCCAGGAACACGCCTTATTCTTGGGGACGGTTTAGCAGGATCCAAGGTGGGAGAGACACCCCTTGTGGTGGAGAAGTCAAATGAAAACTAGGGAACTGAGGAGTTAAAAGAAATATACCCAGGAATTTTTCCTCACTGTGTACTAACAAGATCCCACTGTTATAAGTTACAGCAGGAAGGAAAAAAAAAGAAAAAAGACAAAGAAGTTGATGTTAAGTTAACTGACACCTTGTTTGATGCAATAGTGCAGGAAAATACCTGAACGTGGAGAGAAACGGTAGGTTAGTTCAGAAGGGAAATGGGCCGAAGTGCACTAGATCATGTTACCGGTAGCATACTGTGTTACGGATAGCACACGAACTAACTGCAGGCGGTCACCTAGGTGTACAGACTCAGGCTAAGGTACAGAAGCATTTCTAGTGGCCTGGAAAACACAAGAACGTGGTTAATGTTTGTTGTACATGTCAAACATGCCAAATGGTAGGTAAGTCACAGGCAGTAATAAAACCGCACCTTTGTTGCCAATTCCTGCTTTCGAAGAACCTTTCCCGTAGGTTATGATTAATTATGTAGCTCCCCTTTCTAAAATAAAAGTGGAAAGCAATATTTGCTGACCACAATATATGTGTCTCCCAGATTTCCAGAGGCAATTCCATTATGGAGTGTTCAGGCAAAACGGGAGGTGGAGGAGTTGGTAGCTTTCTTTTCTCGCTGTTGCTTACCCAGAGAGAGTCAGTCAGACCAAGGGTCTCATTTTACCGCTCAGCTGTTTGATGAAGTCATGGATGGCTTAGGCATACAGCACTTCAAATCAAGTGCGCCACATCCTGAATCCAAGGGAGCATTGAAATGTTAGCATCAGACGCTGAAGACCATGTTAACAGCGTACTATCAGAGTTGGCCAAATGATTGGGATAAAGGTGTCCCATTAAATTGCTTATCATCGAAGATGCCCCAAATAAATCTACTCTGTTTACTTCCTTTCAGTTAATATTCATACATGAAGTGAGAGGCTTTTTGAAATTTATTAAATATAAATTGACAGGACCGAAGTCGGAGATCTCACACTTGGATTTTGTATGTGAGTTGAGGGAGAGAGAAAGTGAGGACTGCAGATGCTGGAGATCAGAGCTGAAAAATGTGTTGCTGGAAAAGCGCAGCAGGTCAGGCAGCATTCAAGGAGCAGGAGAATCGACTTTTCAGGCATAAGCCTTTCTTCAGGCTTATGCCCGAAACGTTGGTTCTCCTGCTCCTTGGATGCTGCCTGACCTGCTGCGCTTTTCCAGCAACACATTTTCAGGTGAGGGAGAGATTATATTGAGTAGGTCAGTTCGCTAAACAACACCAGAAGAGGGCACAACATAGAGTAAAGCAGGCGGGGATGACGTATTAGTATTGCCAGCAGTGGTAGGAAATCCCTTTAAATGTTTAGTGGCCCCTTTCAAATTAAAAAAAAATGTTGAGTCAATTAAACTATCTGGAAAAAATACCAGATATGACAAAAACGTTATCGAGTATGTCATGTGAATGAATAATGCTCCAGCCACAGTTAAGACTCAGGAACAGAGTTGTGGCCAGATGAACAAATTGTGTAGTTTATCTGTATGATGTAGTGACCTTTAGCAAGTGATTGGAAGCTCACATGTTACAGTTGGCAGAGCATGTTGAACGATTACAAGAAGCAAATTTGTTAATAAACTTAAAGAAAACATAATTCACGAAGGCAGAGGTGACGTTGTTGGAACATTACATTGGACATGGAAGGTTGACCCCATTGAACACAAAGACGAAGGGCTTTGAGGAATTTCCACGACCATCCTCGAAGAAAAATGTGCTTCAGTTATTCGAACTGAATGGATTCAATCAGAAGTTTGTCGCAAACTTCAGCAGCATATTGGCACCACCGATTGATTTATTAAATAAGAATACAGAATTCTGGTGGACAGAACAATGCCAAGAGGCATTTGAGAATTTTAAAGCAGATTTAATCACTGCATCAGTTTTAGCTGCACCAAATATTTTGAAATCCTTTGAAAATTGTGTCTGATGCTCGGGATATAGGGCTCGGAGATGTATCAATGCAGAAAGATGATGATGGAATTGAATGGCCAATTGGATACTTGTCGAAAAAGCTCAATATCCACCAGAAATAAATACAACATCCCCATTATTGAAAAAGAATGATTGAGTTTCGTGCTGGCCTGACAGTATTTTAATGTTAACATGACAAATTGTCGGAGACAGTTGTGGACAACAACGACAATGCTCTCGTATTTTGGGGGATATTTAAAGACGAAAAGATGAGACTATTTCATTGGAGTCTTATGTTACCGTCTTTAAAATTACAAAATTACAAAATGCGTATGTTGTGGGTCGTAAAAATGTTATAGCAGATGTGTTATCGTGAATTTAAAGGAAGAAGTGTAGATAAAATTTGACTTATTTCAGTGTTATATATGTGTACAGAATTAATATGAATGGTATAACTGAGATTAATACTTTTGTATTTCATAAAAATGGGATTAAGAATTAGAGGAAAAGAAATGAAGCCATCTTTTCATTCTGATGGTTCATATTTTTTTCCTGAAGGGGGGAGACGTTATAAAGCCGAAAGCATGTCTGGTCACTTTAAGACAGAACGGGTTTTGCTGAATAGAAAGTACAGCCACAGATGCCTGCTCAAGATCAGCCTGTTCCATATGTCACCATTAGCTGGGAAATGGATACCTGAGTTTTGGTTGCTGTTTTGACAGCAATTCAAATGCAATCAAGGAGATTAAATAACGCTCAGAATACCAGAAGCCAACGGGATTTGAATATTATTGTTTGGACACCTGGAAAGCAATCAAATTGTGAGAATTATTGTATCATAGGGAGTATATAAATCATCATTTTGAACACTAGAGGGAGAGCCACTACCATCCAACAGCGAAGTAAACTATGACCCCACTCTTTCAGAACCATGCACATGAACGCCAAGGTCTCTCTGCCCATTGCAAACCATAAGGCCCTGCCATTCACCATGAAACTCCTATCTTGATTTTAGTTTCCAAAATGCAAGATCTCACACTTCTATATTAAATTCCATTTGCCATTTCTCGGTCAACTTTACCACCTGCTTAAGGTCCTGCTGCAATTTCTGATCAACGTCCTCACTGATCACGTTCCCACTTATTTTAGTGTCATCTGCAAACTTACTAATCATGCCTTGTACATTCTCAAACAAATCATAGATAACAAACAGCAATAGACCCATGCTCCAGTCTGACATGTATCCTTCCACTAAACCCTGTGCTTCCTACCAACAAAAAACTGTGTATCAAATTGGCCAGTTCCCCCAGCATTCCAAGCGATGGAACCTTCCAGAGCAGCATGTCTTGTGGGACCTTGTCAAAGGCTTTACTGAAATCCATAGAGACTACGCCTGCCGCTCTGCCCTCGTCAACCTTCTTGGTCACTTCATCAAAGAGCTCTAACAAATTTGGGAAGCATGATCTCCTACTCACAAGTCTATGCGCTTCTGCTTTGAATCAAACCCTGTGTAAGTAATGGGTGCAGTCAATGGTTTGCTGCCCTTCACTGTAAGATGATTCGAGTACATAAGTAAAGCCATCTTCCTGCTGTTGTAGAGCCTTGCTGAGGCAGTATTTGAGGCACTCTCTACAGAGTTAATCTCCTTTGTACGGAATGATCTCCTCACCACAGACAAGAATGATGGCAACATGAGGACAGAGTAAAGTGTTTAATCTGTATAGCTGTGAGAGACGAAGAGATGGTGACACTGAAACACGAGGAGTGGCAGCAATGTCTCTTTTATTTGGAAAAGATACATTGATAGGGTGAGAAATTCCAAAGTTTACCCAGGATTGATTGGTTTGATTTATTGTCACGTGTATCTCAGTACAGGGAAACACTTTATTTATGAGCAGTGGAGGCAGATCATAGTAAGCATGGCCAGGCAGATCATAGGGTGGAAATAGACTTGGACAGAGTAAGGCATACAGGTTACACTGAACAAGATGTGCACTAGACAAGATCAACATGAACAACATCAGCATTACTTGAACTTAGAGAGTCCATTCATCAGTCTAACGTGGCTTTCCTAATAGTTTATGTGCCTAAATTAACTCTCCCTACATTATTGTGCAGTCGGCGTCTGAACCCGTACTGAACGTCACGTTGCTCACAATCCCCAACACCAACCACAATACGTTCCATCTGAAACAGGTAGCCATTCCCACGCACCTCTTCCCTACATAGACAACACCAGGCTGTCTTCTCGGAGATGGAAGATGCCTTCTTGAGACTACACATAAGACATATGGCTTCCCTGCTCACCACTAGAAAACCACGTTAAAGTCCTACATGTGTATCATAAGCAACAGAGCCAAGAGGAACAATGTGGAACAGTCTGTCTGTGCAGCCTCTGCCCCACTTGTTCATCATGTTAGAGCATCACTTAGGAGACACTTAAGACTACCGATGCTGGAGATCAGAGAAGACAGTCAATTGCAGGAAAAGCAAAGCAGATCAGGCAGCATCCGAGGAGCAGGAGAATCAACGTTTAGGGCATAAGCAGTTCATCAGGAATCAGCATCAACTACCTCATTCTGTCCCTGTGTAAGTGCGTTGAGAGGGGGAATGACATCATACTGTTTCTGCCTAAATGGCTCAAGGGGATGAATGGCCTCCCATTGTTCCTGTGGATGTGACGCAGGGGGCCGAATTGCCTCATCCTGTTGCCGTGTAAGTGACTCAAGGGACTGAGTGGCTTCTTCTTCGTCCGATTGGACAGTGCCAAGGGCTTGACTGGGTTACCCCTGGTTCCTGTTTGACAGCTCGATGTGCTGACAAGTGTGATGATGCTGCAGCTTTAAGAGGTTATTTTGTCCTGGTTTCTTTTCAGAGAGAGATTGAATGATCATTACCAATCTGGCTAGTTAAGATCAGTTGACTAAAAGCTAGGGAGGCCTTGTGTTTATTTTAATGAAGCCTGAATGGGTGTGGCCAGCTCTCACAGATAAGCTTCTCTGGGTTTTGGTTTCTCAGTGACATCAGAAACTATTGGGGTCTCCACAGAGTTGGAAGCTTCAGTGAGCGTCTCATGGCTGCAACCCTCTCTAAAAAAATCTCTTGATGCTGTTTTTCATTCCTGGATTGGAGAAATGTTTGTGACATTCTGTGTCTGAATATTCCTTTTTGCCAAGGGCTGTGTTTATGGGATTTTCCTATATTGGAACAGTTTATTCGTAATAGTTCCTCAATCTATTATTCTGTTAACTTGGCCAATAGAATTACGTTATTCTAAATTCCTCTTTCTTTGGTTTCATTTTATCTTTCATGTTTAAGTAGATGGTGTTTTGCTTCACACCGAGTGGTTTGACCAGTCACATTGCATATGGAACAGACACTTTACATTTCCTTTAAAATAAGAAAGCATTACAATCTACACTACCGCCTTCAAATAGTTTCGAGGGGCTGTGGTGTGGCCCATCACACTAGACTCCTTCTCCTCCTGGTTAATACGCTGGAGGCTGTCCCTGTTCTTCTCCAATAATGTCAATGGACTGAATAGCTTCCTTATATTCCTGTGAAACCAGCGTTAGGTGCTGAATGAACTCTTGTTTTACTGTGGCAATGTGCAGTGTCATACAGTGCTGTTACATGAATGTTATGGATCCTTTAACAACACAAACCTCAATGGTGTCCGGGTCTCGCTGCACATGGACACAGACCAGTTCAGGAGCTGAGGTGGAAACAAAATGTTCTGAACATTGTGGAATCTTCGGTGACCATCCCCACTTCTGACCTTCTGGTGGGGAGGGTGGGGGCGGAGAGACATGGATGAAGCAGCTGAAGCTTTTTGAGAAGGGGAAGCTACCCTGAGGATCTCGCACAGAGGTGACGCAGGACTGAGATATTGAACATCTTCATTTGTGCCATGTTTGACTCCAAACACTGGAGAGTTTACTCTGATTCCCATTCAGTCCAGTGATGTTCAGCTCCTTGATGTCAACAGAAAGCAACCACTTGATATCAGGGCCAGTCATGTTTACCTGAACCCTTGTGTCAACATCTTTTGTTCATATCAATAAGCCATGATATAGGAGCAGCAAGGGTTTTCTTCAAACAGGTGGTATTGAATGTCAGGATTTCTCTTCTCAAGGGTGTTCGGGAGCTAGATGACTGAAAGTATTTGAAGAGGAACTAGATGGATATTGATCTGCCAGAGAGTTGAGGGCTATGAGGAATTGGGCATTAAAAAGGATTTCAGACCGAGAGCAGATCAGTCATGATCTTAGTGAAGGGTAAAGCAGGCTTGGGCGTGAACGACCTGCCCCTATTTCTGATGTTCTCCAATTCTGTTATTGGAAAGTTAGTGGGTGTAATTTTCATGAATTTTATGTTATTGAATATTGCAGTGAGGAAGACCAGATGATTTTGTGAGCCATCTCTGGCTGAGGTATATGGGCTGTATTCACAGTGAATCTGGGTCTACAAATATGACCAACAAATGAAGCACAAGCTGGAGAAAGGAGAAGCTCTGTGAAGAGAGATGAGGGGCCTCTTTCATACCCGTGCCTGGATTTTCCACTTACATTTCTCAAATCACCTCAAAGCGTGCGGGACAGTTTTGAAGGGCTGAATAGTCTCCTCTCTTTCTGTGCACCAGTTTATAGCAGTAAGCAGCCTCCAACTGCTCCTGTCTAGCAGGGTTGATGGGCTGAATGGAATACAGAAAAATGGGACTGAGGAGCAGGAGTGGGTCATTAGATACTTTGAGCTTTTTCCACCAGGCACTAAGATTGTGGCTGATCAGTTTGGGGTCTCAGCTCCACTTTATTGTCTATATCCCATCATGCATGACTCACTTCTCTGTCAAATATTGACCTAATGTAGCTTTCAATCATTGTGAGCATGGAGGCACGATAAAAATCCAGTGAAGAGAATTCCCACTTGAAAGGTCCTTTCAGAATTATTCGTCATCCTTCTTATAGAATCAGAGAGTCATGCAGAATGGAAACAGACCCGTTAGTGCAATCTGTTCACTCCGATCAGATATCAATTCTGATCCAGTCCCATTTGCCTGCATTTATCCAATATCGCTCCTTTATCAGATACTTTTTAAATGTGCGATTGTAACCGCCTTCAGCACTCCCTCTGACAGCATTTTCTGTACACACACCACTCTCTGCGTGTAACATTTACCTTCAGGTCCCTTCTAAATCATTCGCCCTCTCCCCTTCAACCTATGCTCTCTTGTTCTGGACTCCCCTACCCTGGGGAGCAGAACGTGGCTATTCAGAATATCTATGCCCCTGATGATTTTATAAATCTCTATAATATTACCCCTCAACCTCTGACACTCCGGGGGGAGCACCTCAACCTAATCAACCTCTCCCTAAAGCTCAAACCTCCAGTCCTGGAACAATTGTGTTCAAATCATTTCTGCAGAAAAGCGAGTTGTATGCAGTATTCTTAAAGTGGCCTCACCAACATCCTGTACAGATGTAACATACCTACCACAACCGCTATACACAATGCTCTGACTGATTAAGGGAAATGCGCCAAATGTCTTCTGTCCCACTCTGTCTACCTGAGACTCCACTTTGAAGGAAAAATGTACCTGCAGCCCTATCCCTTTGTTTCACAACACGCCCCAGGACCTTACCATCAAGTGTATAATTCCTGCCCTGGTTTGCATTCCCAAAATGCAAAACCTCGTATTTATCTAAATTAAACTTCATCTGTTACTCCTTGCCTCTTTGTCCCATCTAATTATGGTCTCGTTGTACTTTGAGATAATCTACTACACCACCTTTCTGATGTCATCTGTAACCTTACTAACTATGGCCCAATATTCACATCTAAATCCGTTACATAAATGATGAAATGCAGTGAACTCAGAACTGATTCTTACAGCACACTGTTGCTCACAAGCCTCCAGTCTGAAAAATATCCCTCTTCCTTCAAGCCAATTGTGACTAGCTTCCTCTGTATCCCATGTGACCGAACCTTACTCATTTGTCTACCAATCAGAATGAAATACTTGCTATGAAGAGGGGCTGAGTAGGTTATGTTTATTTTCACTGCAAAAAACGAGATTGAGGGGGGACTTGATTGACGTTTACAAAATCATGAAGGGTCTAGACAGGGTGGATAGAGAGGGGCTTTTTCCCAGGGTGAAGAATTCAGTAACGAGAGGTCGTGCTTTCAAGATGAGATGTGGAATGTTTAAGGGGGATACACACGGTAAGTACTTCACACAGAGGGTGGTGGGCATTTGGAACGTGTTGCCAGCAGAGGTGTTAGAGGCAAGCACGGTAGAATCATTTAAGATGAGTCTGGACAGATGCATGAGTAAGTAGTGAGCAGAGGGATACAGATGCTTAGGAATTGACCGACAGATTTAGACAGTACATTTGGATCGGCTCAGGCTTGGAGGGCTGAAGGGCCTTCCTGGGCTGTAAATTTTCCTTGCTCTTTGTTCTTTAAATGAACACCTTGCTGAGGTCCATATAGACAATGTCAACCAAACTGTCTTCATCAATCTTCTATGTCACCTCTTCAAAAAACTCAACCGAATTAATGAGACATGATTTCCCATGCAGAAAGCCATGTTGTCTACTCCGATCAGCCCTTGCCTTCCCAAATGTATGTAAATGGTATCCCTCAGCATCCCCTCCAACAACTTACCCACCACTGACATCAGGCTCACCGGTCTATAGTTCCACGGCTTTTTGGGTCACTGTTTCCTTTTCTAGTCCCACTCCTCCACTGCTCACAACAAATGTTAAATATAACCAGGTTGGTGATATGGCCGATGATATCGGTCTCAGACTGGGTCAGGGTCAGTTTTAGGAACAAGTCAGGCTAGTTTCTTTAATCTGCTAAAACAACACGTTTATGATCCAGAGCAATGTTACTCAAACTATGGTGGAAAGATGAATGGCAAACTGCTTGGGTATTTCAAATATATAATCAATTGCTTGGAAAGGGTGGACGCTAAGAAATTGTTTCCGTTAGGCGAGGAGACTAGGACCCATGGACACAGCCTTAGAATTAGAGGGGGTCAATTCAGAACAGAAATGCGGAAACATTTCTTCAGCCAGAGAGTGGTGGGGCCTGTGGACTTCATTGCCGCGGAGTGCAGTGGAGGCCGGGACGCTAAATGTCTTCAAGGCAGAGACTGATAAATTCTTGATGTCACAAGGAATTAAGGGCTACAGGGAGAATGCAGGTAAGTGGAGTTGAAATGCCCATCAGCCATGATTAAATGGCAGATTGGACTCGATGGGCCGAATGGCCTTACTTCCACTCCTATGTCTTATGGTCTTATGGTCTCATACTTCCCTTTCTAAACACGCACATACGTACACACACACAAACACATACACACACATACACACAAACAAACGCGCGCGCGCACACACACACACGTACACACACATACACACACGTACACACACACACGTACACACACATATATGCACACACAAACACACACACACACACACACAGATTAACAAAATTTCTGCAATTTTAATTTGAAAGAACTTTGTCCAGATATTAATGGAACTCATGACAAAAGTAAAAATTGAGATTGTCCATAACGTTATTCTGCTTCTGAAGATATTGCACTCACACAGCTGCTAGCAATGGGATTCCATCCTGGGACAGTTGGATTTGGCTGAATTCCCTTTGCTTTAGGCAGTGAGTAGATTCCAATGAATTCTGGTCAAGGAGCACCCAAAGGTTAGCACGATGGTTAGCACTGCTACCTCGCAGCACCAGGGACTTGGGTTCGATTCCAGCCTTGGGTGACTGTCTCTGTGGAGTTTGCACATCTCCACTTTTCTGTGTGAGCTTCTAATGGGTGATCCAGTTTCCTACAACAGCTCAAACTGTGTAGGTTTGGTGGATTGGTCCTGCTAAATTGTCTGTAGTGTTCAGGGAATTCTAGGTTAGGTGCGTTAGTTAGGGGTAAATATAGGGGAATGGGTTGGGAAGGTTGGTATGGACTTGTTGGGCCGAAGGGCCTGTTTCAACACTGCAGGGATTCTATAAAAATGAGAACGGTAATGATGACTGTAGAATTTGTTTTAGCTTGCACACATTGCTGTGATGAGGAACAATGAAGGAGAGAGAGTGCAATAGGCCGTTCCTTCTCAGGAAGATAGCATTTTCTCCCTCTCTGAGTTGAATCAAAAAATAATATCATCCTTTCCCAAACTGGACCATGTGCGGTCTCCTTGTACATTGTCAAACTATGTCTCCATCACATTCCCTGTTCCATGCAGGTGCATCATTGCTGCTGTCATACACAGAGCCATATCCTTAGCGGAAAATGGTCTCGGCCGATTTGAAATATGTTTACAATGGCCCTGCGTCATTAAAAAAATAAAATATTTAACGTATTCATAATACCTGTGTTAAAATGAATGCATTTTTAAACAAATACAGAAATTGATGGTAAAGCTCGGCAGGCCTGTCAGTACCGAGATACCTTTTACATGCTGCAGTTGTACCAGCCTCCACCACTTGCCCAGGCAGCTCATTCCATACACACACCACCCTCTGCGTGAAAAGGTGCCCTTTAGGCCTCATCAAAACTTTTCCCCTCTCACTTTCAAACAATGCCCTCTGGTTTTGGACGCCCCAAAACTGGGGAAAAACCCTGACTACTCACCCTATCCAGGACCGTTCTGATTTTATAAATCTTTACTGCTGCGAAATGTGACTCCAATCAACACGAATAACGGTACTTTCAGTCATCCTGGGCCTAAATTCTGAAATGCAATACTGACACCTCTTCCTTCTTCATCAAGTCACAATTCTAAATCCAATTTAATCAGTTTGTTCAGATGTATCATGAGACACCTCTGTAGGCTTTACACCCAGACCTTTGTGCCCGGAGGTAGGGACACTAGAAATACCCATAAAGCTGTAACAGTATTCTCCTGTGTGTTTGCTCATCAGCCTGTTCTGACATGCTGTGACATACCTCTGCAACAGGTAGGACTTACATCCAGGCCTTCTAGTCCAGAGCTAAGAACGCTACCACACAAGTTCAGGAATTGGAATCAAATCCTGAGTTCTGGCTCAGAGGCAGGGACATTACCCACTACACTACCATACCCAGATTTTGGGTCATATTTTAGTCCCCACTTTCAGTTCGGTGTGAATATATTATAATCAGGTTACCATTACTGAACTACACAAAACACTTTGTATTGTTAAACAAATGCAAGATATTTGTCTCAACTGAAGGATGTTGAGTGTATGTGCTGTGCTATCCAAATTAACAATGAACATCTTTAATTGCTATTATCTGTAGTCTGCAATATTAGGGAAAGAAATCCTGCAGCTACACTCTGCCCAATGAAGGGTCTCAAATGGATATTTATTACTGAACACCAGAGACGAAAGAAGAGCTTAATTTCTGGTCACAAAACACCGAACACTCTTAGCCAACTCTAACGTGCGACTCCCCTCTTCCTGGCCGGTGATTACTGTCCAGCCTCTCCTCCCTACTGACTGTGTCTGAAATCTGTCCCTCCTCCCTCTAACCACACAAGGCAAACCAAGCTCAGAGTCTTTGTGAAAAACAAGGCCGGAGTGTGCAGGCCTCCTGGAGAGGGATTGGCATTTTAAAATTGAAGGGAGAGGGGGAGGTGGCAGTAATATCACACACTGGGCTGAGGGGTGGCAGATGGAGTTTAGTTTGGATTAATGCGAGGTATTGTATTTGGTAAATCAAACAAGAGCAGGACCAACACAATTAAAAGTAGAGCCTTTGGCAGTGTTGTAGAACAGAGACCTAGGCCGTCAGGTATAATTCTTTAAAATTTACATCTCATATAGATAGGGTGGTTAAGAAGATGTTTAACACATTTGTCTTCATCGGTCAGACCTTTGAGTATCGGAATTGGGAAGTCATGTTGAGGATGTACAGGACATTTCTTAGACCTCTTCTGGAATACTGTGTCCAGTCTGGTCATACTGCCCGCTCATTCCATAGGCACACCACCCTCTGGGTGAAAAAGCTGCCCCTTAGGTCACTTTAATATCTCCCCTCTCACCTTGTGGGTGGCACGGTGGCGCAGTGGTTAGCACTGCTGCCTCACAGCAGTGAGGTTCAGACCCGGGTTCAATTCCCGACTCAGGCGACTGACTGTGTGGAGTTTGCACATTCTCCCTGTGTCTGCGTGGGTTTCCTCCGGGTGCTCCGGTTTCCTCCCACAGTCCAAAGATGTGCAGGTCAGGTGAATTGGCCATGCTAATTTGCCCGTACGGGTAAATGTAGGGGAATGGGTGGGTTGCGCTTCGGCGGGTCTGTGTGGACTTGTTGGGCCGAAGGGCCTGTTTCCACACTGTAAGTAATCTAATCTTAAGCCTATGTCCTCTAGTTTTGGATTCCCCTATCCTTAAAACACCTTGACTATTCACTTTGATATTATTGACCTTGATATAATTAAGCTGGAGAGGGTTCCGAACATATTAACCTGGATGTTGTTGGGAATGGTGGAAGTGAGCTATAAGGAGAGGCTGGGTATGCTGGGACTTTTTTCACTGCAGAGGATGAGATTAAGGGGTAACTTTACAGAGGTATATAAAATCATGAGGGGTATAGATAAACTGAAGGGCTGATGTATTTTCCCTAGAGTTGGAGATTCAAAACTGAGGGATATTTTAAGATGCGAGGAAAAAGATTTACAAAAGTCATGAGAGGTAATTATTTTAGACAGAGCTGGCTTGTGTGTGGAATGAACTTCCAGAGGAAGTGGTGAAAGCAGGGACACTTACAACGTTTAAAGGACATTTAGATCAGTCCATGGATAAGACATCAGTTTGGATGGTGCTGTGAGCAGCTGCCCTCTCCCTCCCCCTCTCTGAATGAATTCCTGTTGGTTTTCACCCTCTACCAATGCCTGTGCAGTGGTGTGTGGAGACCAGCAGAGGGTGGCATTGCATTACTTTAAGGACCACAGAGACTGCCAGACCTGCCCCACACGGAGACACAGATACACACACGGGAATGGTTAGGGCACTGCGTGAAGCTCATCTGGTAACTTAAACTAAACATAAAGAAATGCTCAATTCGCCTCGTAAACTGTTAAAATATGAGTGACAGATCTACCAAATCCCACTGTTTAAATAAAAACATCAATTTATTTTTTAATTCTGAAAGTGAACATTTTACATTAAGTATTCACAACTCTGGGACCCCCTTTCTCTTAACTGCTTATTTCCCGAATCCAGGTCTATAGCAATATATTGTTTCTGGGTCTGCCATCCTCTCATATCACAGGTGCTTGTAAGCTCTCACTTCAGAACAGTGTTCGCCCTCGCTTAAAGGTACAGTACACGCTTTCAACTTCATCATATTAGAGCCTGGTGAATATAGATAAGTGGAACCTATCCGTATTTCTCTTGCTCTGTGGTTTGTCAATATTTCATCTACTCTGTCTCGTATGTGTCAGGATTTTTGTTGCCCCATTGACAGCATGTCATTATTCGACTCTGTCCGTGGGAATATATCAGTATTTCACTTGCTCACACTAGTGTGTGGGGCAGGATTTCAGTTGTTTCATGGGGACTGTGATGCTATGACAATCTCAGTGTTTGTAGATGGCACCGAACCTGGAAGAATTGTAAAGTCTATGGAGGACAGTGTGGAACTCTGAAAGGACAGTGACACGTTGGAGTGGTGTTCAGGTGTAAGGCAGATGGGGATCAATGCAGAGCAGTGTACTTTGGTAGGAAGGACATTGAAAGGTAGTTTCATACAGGTCGTACCGTTATAAAGGGAGTGCACGAGCAGAGAGCGCTGTGTGTCAATGAGCACAGATTGTTGAAGATGTCAAGACAGGTGAGGAGAGCAGTAACTATCACAGATTAGGGTCAGTATCTGAGCTGTTTACAGGAGGAGGTGGAGGATGGAGTATCCATGCTCCTTCCTGGGAGGTACAAAGTTAAAAATCATACAACACCAGGTTATAGTCCAACAGGTTTAATAGGAAGCACACTAGCTTTCCGAGCGACGCTTCTTCATCAGGTGATTGTGGAGCGCTCGATCGTAACACAGAATTTATAGTAAAAACTTGCAGTGTGATGTAACTGAAATTATACATTGAAAAGTTGATTGTCTGTTAAGCCTTTCATCTGTTGGAATACAGTGATGGTTTCACTTCTTTCATGTGTAAATCACAAAACCCTTTTTTTAAAGTTGCATTCTCGGGTTAGCTGTTAACAATGGTGATAGCTAGACAATATGTTGAAGGTGTTAGCCTCCTGTGTTCTCTGTCTATGGCCTGATGTTTAGATTGATTCCAATCTAAAAAGTGAGATAACAGAGTGTTACATAAATTCATGCAGTTTTTGAGCTCAGAGTTCTACATGAATGTATGTAGTTTTTGAGCAAACTACATGTAGTATATGTGTGTATGTGGGTCTTTGTCTGTCTGTGTGTGTGTCTGTCTGGGGTGGGGGTTGTGAGTGTGAGAAAGTGTGTGTGTGTAGTGAGTGCAGTGTTTTAAGTCTGTGAGGGGGTGCATGTGTGGGACTGTGTATGTCTATAAGGGTGTGTGTGGGTTTCTGTGTGCGCGTCTGTGTGTACCTGTGTCTGTGTGTTTGTGAGAGTGTGTGTGTAGGAATATGTGTGTGTGTGTGTAGTGCAATGGTGATCACCTGTAATGTGACATGAACCCAAGGTCCCGGTTGAGGCCCTCCCGATTGATACCGAACTTAGCTATCAGCCTCTGCTCGGCCACTTTCCTCTGCTGCCTGTCCCGAAGTCCAGCTTGGAGGAAGGTCACCCGAATCATTGGGAGGTGTGGTGACGATGTGTTGTGAGCCCACCCTCCTGCCCACCGAGACCGTGGGGATTCCATTTGTACCAGCTCAACACAAAAGGGAGATGGCATCAGGGCCACGGTTTCTAAGTTGTGTCGGGGGGAAACGGAGCTGCCAGTGGGTTTAAAGTGAGAATTGCCCTTCACTGAACATTGCTCCTTACTCGGTCGGTGGGACGTGAATGTTTCAGAATCTCCACACGCGGCATCCCTGTCCTCTCCGACTCCTACCAGGGTCCTCCCCATATGGCGGGGTGGGGGGGCGAGGGAACGGATATCGGGCACTCTATCATCCGGCTTGGCCCTTGCTGTCCTATTCCAGGCTGTTTCTCCTGGAATGGGAGAAAGGTAAGGAGGGAGGGTGGGAGTGGGTGGCCCTATTGTTAGTGCTGTTGTAGGTGGGGGACGGCGTCATGCTGAGGAATCCGATGGGAGTCAGTCCACAATGTTGTATCCATGCAGTGTTATTAGTGTAGGGGGGTAAAGTGGAGAGAGGGAGGGAGGGAGAGAGAGGGAGAGAGAGAGAGTGCACGGCGGTGGGGGGGGGGGGGGGGGTGGAATGTGCTATAACAGACATACCGTGAGTGTGAGGGAGCAGAGAGTATACAGTGACCCTTACCCTGACAGAGCGGGGAAGGTTATTGATGCTTGTCCTGTATTGCTGGACATTTCTTCAGACTGCAGATACTGCACTGAGCTGGGTGGGAAGCTCAGACAACGTTCAGTGGGTCTGGTGGTGTGACCCTCTCTGGGAAGAGAATGGTCCCCCTCTGTACTAGCCCATCCACCAGGACCTTCCTGCCCCTGTCGACAAACCGTGGTGTAATTGCCCCTTATCTGCCATGCTCGGGGTAAAGCTCAACCATGTGCCCCTTGTCCTTTTAAAGATGGCACCAGTGTCAGGGATCACGGAATATCCAGGGGCATCCGGGCGATGGTGAGTACCTCCAGCCATGATGTGTGGGAGAATTGGACTGGTATTGAATGAGAGAGACACCATGGGGTGGGGTGGGTGGTTAATGTGGTGAGTTCGATAAGATAGCACCAGGAAACTAGCTCAGCCTCGTACAGACAATCCCTCAGTCACACTCAATGCAAATGTCACTGAGACAAACTATTGTTAGATTCAACCCAATGATATTGGACTCTATTAAAACCAGTCCCACTTACAAAGCTGTAGAACAAATGTACATCCAAAACTCTCCATCATTTCACCTCACACCAATAACCCTTTTTCCCATCTTTCCTGGTAAGACAGGCTCATGTTACAGGATGCCATCGAAGTGTCTACATTTCAGCATTCTGCAACCTGGGAACACATCCTTCCATGACACTGTCTCTCAGTCGCCCCCTCTCTGTCTATAACCCAAACCCCTCCCATGTGGTGATATTTAAACTGATACCCACGCCATCTCTCTCTGGCAGTGATGTTCACACCCACAACACCCTCTTGTCATGGCACAATGGAGATACGGAGTTGTAAATGGATGGGAGCTGTACATCCTCTCACTTCCAGCATGGGCTGCAAGTTTCCCCATGCTGGGCAGGGATCTAACACAGTGTTACTGAGCAATGCACTGGGGGGGATGTACACAGTTCTACATGCTGGGAGGGTAACTGCTCCTGGGTTACAGATCAATGCATTGTGGTAGTGTATACAGTCCTGCATGCCGGGAGGGTAACTGTTCCTGGTTTACAGATCAATGCACTGGGCTGGTGTACACAGTGCTCCCCTCTCGACTTCCCCCCGTCGACATGCCCCCCGGCACCCCCCTCGACTTTCCCCTCCTTGAATTTCACGCCCTCCACTTCTCCTCGATTCCCCCCGACTTCCCCCTCCTCGACTCCCCCCCTCGACTTTACCCCCTTGGCTTTTCCCCCTCGATTTCCGCCCTCGACATCCCCCCTCGAATTCCCCCCCTCGACTTTTCCCCCTCGACTTCCCCCATCGACTTCCCCCCCCCCCCCGACTTTCCCCAGGATTGAATGACAGATTGAAATGAAGAAATCTTTTAATGCAGCGTTCTTTCCCCATCCAAATATCCAAATATAACAGGACCCTCACATAAACCCCCCTAAAAACACACAAGCCCCTCCTCCCCTCTCTCTGTGTCTATATATATATCGATATATAACGTTAAACATCACACAACACTAGCTTACGGAGAATCCTGTTACACTATAACCTGGTGTTGCCCAGTCCAACACCGACATCTCCATCATTGAAATATAAAGATCACCATTGAGCTTTTAACCAGATGCCTGCTCGAAACACACACAGCAAGACAGATCATGTGTTTCCCTGATGCTGGTTATGGGTTTGATTCTGTCTCCTGGACAAGAGGGAGCAATTCTCCTTTTGAACAAATTCCAAACATTCCTCCTTCCTTCTCTGTGCCCTGCACTCTCTGATCTCCGTCTTGTGCTCTCTCCATCTGAGATCTCTCTCTCTCTTTCTCTGTTCCCACCTCTCACTGTCTCTATCTCTGATCTCTCTTTCCTCCCTCTCTCTGTTCCCCCTCTTATGCTCTCCATCTCCGAAATGTCTCTGTTCCTCTCCTCTCTCCCTCTATCTCTGAAATCTCTTCCTTTGTGTTCTCCCCTCTCGCTGTCTCCATCTCGAAGATCTTTCTCTCTGTCTCTTAGATTTCTCACATTTTATCCCCCTGGCCTATGCAATGACTCTGACATTAGCATGGGGCTTTGGAGAGAGTTTCTCATGTTAAGGTATTAATTCCCTCCTCCAGGAGTCCTTCCTCCCAGACCCTAGGGGTGTAACCAGTTTGTGTCTCAATCCCAAGGCCCCGGTTCCTTTAACCCCAGGCCTCCCTCAAATCCATTTTAAACCAATGAACCTTCCACTGGGACAGTCAGCGCTCTCTTTCACTACTCTCTGTCTCTCTCTCTCTCTCTCTCACTCTGTCTCTCCCGCCCCCTTCACACCCCCATTCTCCCTCCACCCCTCTCTGTCCCTGGAGCTGGAGTGAGAGAGGGAGGCAGTGACATCTGTGGGATCAGACTGTGCAGCAGCTCCCCCTCCATCTTTACCCCCCTTGTCTCCCCCAGTCCAGACCAGAACACGCCCCCTTGTGGTAAAAATACCAGAGATGGCAAGATCCCACAGCTCTCTGCCTTCCCCAATCTCCCACGTGACCCTGGTTCAGTTTAATTATTGCAGAATGAATGAATTGCTGACCATCACAGCGACATTGAAATACACAAACATCACCGCAGAGCAGTTGACCAGAGGCTAGATACATCTTGCTTCCCACGGAGATGTTAATTCTGGGGCAACAAAGTGTCATCTTTTCCAGTTGCTACAACTCTCTTTTTTTTGAAGCCTTATTAGTTGTGTCAGTGCAGTTTGAAAATATTAAAGATTACTCCCACACTAGCGTCTCAGAGCCTGACTGTGGGTAGGCTTCCTGAGACACACACACACACACACACACACACAGAGATCTGGGAATCGAGAGGGGGATATTTGCTGAGGTTTTCTTGGGATTTTCTTGCTGTTTGTGTGATTCCCATAATTAATCTCTGTCTCTGTCCCTGTCTGTGTGTCTCTCTCTCTGTCACTCTCTTTCTCTCTGTCTCTTTCTCTCTGTTCCTGTGAGTGTGTTTCTCTCTCTCTCTGTCTCTCTCGCTTTCTCTCTGTCCCTGTGTGTCCCACTCTCTGTCTCTCGCTCTCTGTGTCTCTTTCTCTCTCTTTCCCTGTGTCTCTCTCTTCTCTGTGTCTCTGTCTCTCTCTGTCTCTCTCTTTCTGTCCCCATGTGTGTTTATCTCTCGCTCTGCCTCTCTCTCTCTCTCTCTCTCTGTCTCTCCCTGCCCTGCTCTACACCCAGCCATTTCCAACTTGATTTTCAATATTTTATTTCCTTTCTCTTTCTCAAAAATATTGGCAGAGTTTGGGAATTTAAATCATGGATCACGTGCCTGCCCCTCAACACCCACATTTCACCCTCTCTGCTCCCCTGCATTCACCCCCCAACTCCTTCCCACACACAGAGACACGCACAGAGACACACACACAAAGACACGCACACACACAGACACACGCACACAGACACACACACAGACACGCACACCCACACAGACACTCACAAAGACACACACACAGGCACACACACGCGCACACAGACACACACACACAGGCACACACACAGACACAGATGCACAAACAGACACACACACACAGACAAGACACGGACAGACACAGACACACACACACACACACAGACACACACACACACAGGTACACACAGACACAGACAAGACACATACACACTTTCACTCTCTTATTCTCTCTCTACACTCTCTCTCTCACACACTCGCTTTTGCATACTCACTCAGTTACACACACTCTTACACACACACTCTCATGCACACTTTCTGACATACGCACCCCCACACACTCACATTCACCGTCTCATATATTCTCACTCTCACACGCTCACTCTCCCTCTCCAAAACTCTGTCTCTCTCACACACGCACTCGCAAAGTCTATCACACACACTCTAACACACTCTCCTGTCACACACACACACACACTTTTTCTCACACGCCCAATCGGTATTTCTCTCGTGAAGACTCATACTGTCTTTCCCCCTCTCTCACACGCACACTCTCTCTCTCACACACAATCTCTCTCTCTCTCTCCCCCGTCTCTCAGGCACACACTCACACAGCAAGTGTGAACACAAAACCTTCCGCTCACATGCAGACACTCTCTCGCACGCGCACACACTCTCTCACATGATGCGCTCTCTTTCTCTCTCAGACACACACACTCTCATGCTCTCACACTCTTTCTCATACGTGCACATGCTTTATCTTGCACACACACACATTCTCTCGTGCACACTCTTCCACACGCAGACACTCTTTCTCTCACACATGCCCTCTCTCTCACGTGCGCACTCACTCTCGTTCCCTTGTGCACACACACTCTCTCAAATGCACACACACACTCGCTTGCAATCACTCTTTCACATACACACAGACACTTCCTCTCTCTCACTCTCACACTCTCTCTTATACACATACACTCACTCTTACTTGCACCCACACACACTCTCGTACACATACACTCTCTGTCTCTTACACACTCACACTCACTCACTCTTTCTTGCACCCACACACACTCTCGCACAATCGCCCTCTCTCTCTCATCCCCTCACATGCTCGCTCTCGTGTTTGCACACGCACACTCTCACGTTCACGCACACTTTCGCTCTGTATCTCTCTGTCCCTGTATCTCTCGTGCTCTCTCCCTCTGTCTCTTTCTCTCTGTCTTTGTCTGTCTGACTATCTCGCTGTCTCTCTCTGTCTGTCTGTCTGTCTGTCTCTGCTTCTCTGTCTCTCTCTCTCACTGTCCCTTAGGCTATCTGTCTCTCTGTCCCTCTTTCTCTCTCTCGATGTGTCCCTCGCTCTCTCTATGTCCCTCTCTCTCTCTCTGTGTCCCTCTCTCTCTGTGTGCCACACTCTCTCTGTGTCCCTCTCTCTCTCTGTCTCTGTCTCTGTGTCCCACTGCCTCCCTGTCTCTCTTTCTGCCCTTCTCATCTCTCTGTGTCCCTTTCTCATCTCTCTCTCTCTCTCTCTCCCGATCTCTCTGTCCCTCTCTCTGTGTGTCCCTCACTCTCTCTCTGTCCCTCTCTCTCTGTGTCCCTCTCTCTCTCTGTCCCTCTCTCTCTTTCTGTATTCCTCTCTCTCTCGATCTCTCTCTGTCCCTGTCCCTCTCTCTGTCTGTGTCCCTCTATCTCTGTCCCTCTCTCTCTGTGTCTCTTTCTCTGTCCCCCTCTCTCTCTGTCCGTGTCTTTGTCTCTGTCCCTAGCTCTTTCTCTGTGTCACTATCTCTGTGTCCCTCTCTCTCTCTCTCTCTCTGTCCGTCACTCTCTCTGTGTCCCTCTCAGTGTCTCTCTCTCTCAATCTCTCCCTGTCCCTTTCTCTCTGTCACTTTCTCTCTTTGTCCCTCTCTACCTCTCTGTGTCCCTCTTTCTCTCTGTCTTTCTCTCCCTCTGTCCCTCTCTCTTTGTCTTTTTCACTCTCTCTGTCTCTCTCTGTGTCCGTCTCCCTTTCTGTTTCCCTCTCTCTCTCTGTGACCCTCTCTCTGTCACTGTCCCGTTCTCGCTCTCTGTCACTGTCTCCCTCTCTGTGTCCCTCTCTCTCTGTCCGTCCCTCACCCTCTCTCTCTCTGTCTCTCTATCCTTCTCTCTCTCTCGCTCTCTCTATCCCTCTCCCTGTCCCTCAGTCTCTCTGTCCATCAGTCTGTCTCTCTCTCTCTGTGTCCCTCTATCTATCTGTCTTTCTGTCCCTTTCTCTGTCTGTCAGTCCCTTTCTCTCGCTCTGTGTCCCTCTCTCTCTGTCCCTCCATAGCTCTTTCTCTGTCCCCCTGTCTCTTTGTCCCTCCCTCTCTCTCTCTCTCTCTCTATCCCTCAGTCTCTCTTATCCCCCTCTCTCTCTCTCTGTGTCCTTCTCTCTGTCTCTGTCCCTCTCTCCCTGTCTCTCTGTCCCTCTCTCTCTCTGTCCCTCTCTTGCTCTCTCTGTGTCCCTCTGTCTCTCTGTCTGTGTCACACTCTCTCTTGCTGTCCCTCTCTCTCTGACCCTCTCTCTGTGCCTTTCTCTCTGTCTCTCTCTCTCTCTCTGTCCCTCTCTCTCTGTCCCCCCTCTCTCTGTCCCTCTGTCTCTGTGTCCCTCTCGCTCTGTGTCCCTCTCTCTCTCTGTCCCTCTCTCTCTCTCTCTGTCCCTCTCTCTTTCTGTCCCTCTCTCTTTGTGTCCCTCTCTCTCTGTGACCGTCTCTATCACTCTGTCCCTCTCTCTCTGTTTCACTCTCTCCCTCTCTGTCTCTCTGTCCCTCTCTCTCTGTCTCTCCGACCCTCTCGCTCTCTGTCTCTCTTGCTCTGTCCGTCTTTCTCTGTCCCTCTGTCTCTGAGTCCCACCCACTCTGTCTCTCTGTGTCCTTCTCTCTATCACTATGTTCCTCTCTCTCTCTGTTCCTTCCTCGCTCTCTCTCTCTCTATCCCTCAGTCTCTCTTTCCCCCTCTCTCTTTGTCTTTGTCTCTCTCTCTGTGTCCTTCTCTCTATCTCTGTCCCGCTCTTCCTGTCTCTCTGTCCCTCTCTCTCTGCCCCTCTCTCTCTCAGTCCCTCTCTCTGTCCCTTTCTCTCTGTCTCTCTCACTCTGTCCCTCTCCCTGTCCCTTTCGCTCTGTCTCTCTCTCTCTCTCTCTGTCCCTCTCTCTCTGTCCCCCATCTCTCTGTCCCTCTCTCTCTGTGTCCCTCTCTCTCCATTTCCCTCTCTGTTTCTGTCCCTCTCTCTCTCTGTCCTTCTCTCTCTGTCTCTCTTTCTGTGTCTCTCTGTTCCTCTCTCTGTGTGTGTCCCTCTCTCTCTCACTGTGCCCCCCTCTCTCTCTGTCCCTCTCTTTCTCTCTCTCTCTGTCTCTCTGTCCCTCTCTCTCTGTCTCTCTGTCCCACTCTCTCTCTCAGTGCGTGTTCCTCACTCTCTCTCACTGTTTTCCTCTCTCTCTCTGCCCCTCTCTCTTTCTGTCCCCCACTCTCTCGCTCCGTCTCTCTGTCCCTTTCTCTCTCTGTCCCTCTCTCTCTGTCCCTCTCTCTGTGTCTCTCTGTCCCTCTCTCTCTCTGCCCCCCTCTCGCTCACTGTGTCCCTCTCTCTCTGTCTCTCTCTCTCTGTGTCTGTCTGTCACTCTCTCTCTTTCTCTCTGTGTTCCTCTCTCTCTCACTGTGTCCCTCTCTCTCTGTCCCTCTCTCTCTGTCCCCCTCTCTCTCGTTCTGTCTCTCTGTCCCCCCTCTCTCTGTCCATCTATCACTCTCTCTCTCCCTCTCTCTCTGTGTCTCTCTGTACCTCTCTCTCTGTCCCTCTCCCTCTCACTGTGTCTCCCTCTCTCTCTGTCCCGCTCTCTGTGTCCCTCTCCCTCTGTCCCTCTCTGTTTTTCTCTCTCTCTGTCCCTCTCAGTCTCTCTGTCCCTCTCTCGGTCTCTCTGTGTCCCTCTGTCTCTGTGTCCCTCTCTTCTCTCTGTGTCCCTCTGTCTCTCTGTCCCTCCCTCTCTCTCTGTGTCACTCTCTCTCTCTGTCCCTCTCTCTCTGTCTCTATCTCTCTGTCTCTCTCTCCCCCTCTCTCTCTGTCCCCCCATCCGTCTTTTTCTGTGACCCTCTCATTCTCTGTGTCTCTCTCTCTGTCCCTCTCTCTCTCTCTGTCCCCCTCTCTCTCTCTGTGACCTTCTCTTTCTCTCAGTCTCTCTCTTTCTGTCTCCCTCTCTCTGTCCCTCTCTCTCTGTCCCTCTCTCTCTCTGTGTGTCCCTCTCTCTCTCACTGTGTCCCTCTCTCTCTCTGCCCCTCTCTCTGTCCCCATTTCTCTCTCGCTCTGACTCTCTGTCCCTCTCTCTCGCTGTCCCTCTCTCTCTCTGTCTCTCTGTCCCTTTCTCTGTGTGTCTCTCTGTCCCTCTCTCTCCGTGTCCCTCTCTCAGTGTCCCTCTCTCTCTCTGTCAATCTCTCTGCCTCTCTGTCCCTCTCTCTCTCTCTGTCCCTCTCTCTCTGTGTCACTCTGTCCCTGTCTCTAGCTCTCTGTGTCCCTCTCTCTCACTGTGTCCCTCTCTCTCTCTCTCTGTCTCTCTGTCCCTCTCTCTCTGTGTCTCTCTGTCCCTCTCTCTCTGTGTCCCTATCTCTCACTGTGTGCCTCTCTCTCTGTCCCTCTCTTTCTCTCTCTCTCTGTCCCACTCTCTCTCTGTGACCGTCTCTTTCCCTCAGTCTCTCTCTTTCTGTCTCCCTCTCTCTGTCCCTCTCTCTCTGTCCCTCTCTCTCTGTGTCTCTCTGTCCCACTCTCTCTATGTGTGCGTGTCCCTCTCTCTCTCTCACTGTGTTCCTCTCTCTCTTTCTGCCCCTCTCCCTTTCTGTCCCCCCTTCTCTCGCTCTGTCTCTCAGTCCCTTTCTCTCTCTGTCCCTATCTCTCTCTGTCCCTCTCTCTCTGTGTCTCTCTGTCCCCCCCTCTCTCTCTCTGTCCCTCTCTCTCTCACTGTGTCCCTCTCTCTCTCTGTCCGTCTCTCTCTGTGTCTCTCTGTCCCTCTCTCTCTTTCTCTCTGTGTTCCTCTCTCCCTCACTGTGTCCCTCTCTCTCTCTGTCCCTCTCTCTCTGTCCCTCTCCCTCTCACTGTGTCCCCCTCTCTCTCTGTCCCTCTCTGTCCCTCTCTCTCTGTCCCTCTCTGTCCCTCTCTCTGTCTGTCCCTCTGCCTCTCTCTCCCTCTCTCTCTCTGTCTCTCTCTCTCTCCACCCCCTCTCTCTCTCTGTCCCCCCATCCGTCTCTCCCTGTTACCCTCTCCCTCTCTGTCCCTCTCGCTCTCTGCCCCCCCACTCTCTGTGACCGTCTATCTCTCTCTCTCTCTCTCTGTCCCCCTCTCTCTCACTGTGTCCCTCTCTCTCTCTCTTCCCCTCTCTCTCTGTCCCCCTCTCTCTCTCTGTTTCTCTACCCTTCTCTCTCTCTGTCCCTCTCTCTCTGTCTCTCTGTCCCTCTCTCTGTGTGTCTCTCTGTCCCTCTCTCTCCGTGTCCCTCTCTCAGTGTCCCTCTCTCTCTGTGTCTCTCTGTCCCTCTCTCTCTCTGTCCCTCTCTCTCTCTGTCCCTCTCTCTCTGTGTCACTCTGTCCCTATCTCTCTATCTGTGTCCCTCTCTCTCACTGTGTCCCTCTCTCTCTGTGTCTCTCTGTCCCCCTTTTTCTGTGTCCATCTCCCTCTCTCCGTCCCCCTCTCTCTCTGTCCCTCTCTCGCGCTCTCGCTATCCCTCTCTCTCTGTGTCACTCTGTCCCTGTCTCTAGCTCTCTGTGTCCCTCTCTCTCACTGTGTCCCTCTCTCTCTCTCTCTGTCTCTCTGTCCCTCTCTCTCTGTGTCTCTCTGTCCCTCTCTCTCTGTGTCCCTATCTCTCACTGTGTGCCTCTCTCTCTGTCCCTCTCTTTCTCTCTCTCTCTGTCCCACTCTCTCTCTCTGTGACCGTCTCTTTCCCTCAGTCTCTCTCTTTCTGTCTCCCTCTCTCTGTCCCTCTCTCTCTGTCCCTCTCTCTCTGTGTCTCTCTGTCCCACTCTCTCTATGTGTGCGTGTCCCTCTCTCTCTCTCACTGTGTTCCTCTCTCTCTTTCTGCCCCTCTCCCTTTCTGTCCCCCCTTCTCTCGCTCTGTCTCTCAGTCCCTTTCTCTCTCTGTCCCTATCTCTCTCTGTCCCTCTCTCTCTGTGTCTCTCTGTCCCCCCCTCTCTCTCTCTGTCCCTCTCTCTCTCACTGTGTCCCTCTCTCTCTCTGTCCGTCTCTCTCTGTGTCTCTCTGTCCCTCTCTCTCTTTCTCTCTGTGTTCCTCTCTCCCTCACTGTGTCCCTCTCTCTCTCTGTCCCTCTCTCTCTGTCCCTCTCCCTCTCACTGTGTCCCCCTCTCTCTCTGTCCCTCTCTGTCCCTCTCTCTCTGTCCCTCTCTGTCCCTCTCTCTGTCTGTCCCTCTGCCTCTCTCTCCCTCTCTCTCTCTGTCTCTCTCTCTCTCCACCCCCTCTCTCTCTCTGTCCCCCCATCCGTCTCTCCCTGTTACCCTCTCCCTCTCTGTCCCTCTCGCTCTCTGCCCCCCCACTCTCTGTGACCGTCTATCTCTCTCTCTCTCTCTCTGTCCCCCTCTCTCTCACTGTGTCCCTCTCTCTCTCTCTTCCCCTCTCTCTCTGTCCCCCTCTCTCTCTCTGTTTCTCTACCCTTCTCTCTCTCTGTCCCTCTCTCTCTGTCTCTCTGTCCCTCTCTCAGTGTGTCTCTCTGTCCCTCTCTCTCCGTGTCCCTCTCTCAGTGTCCCTCTCTCTCTGTGTCTCTCTGTCCCTCTCTCTCTCTGTCCCTCTCTCTCTCTGTCCCTCTCTCTCTGTGTCACTCTGTCCCTATCTCTCTATCTGTGTCCCTCTCTCTCACTGTGTCCCTCTCTCTCTGTGTCTCTCTGTCCCCCTTTTTCTGTGTCCATCTCCCTCTCTCCGTCCCCCTCTCTCTCTGTCCCTCTCTCGCGCTCTCGCTATCCCTCTCTCTCTGTGTCACTCTGTCCCTGTCTCTAGCTCTCTGTGTCCCTCTCTCTCACTGTGTCCCTCTCTCTCTCTCTCTGTCTCTCTGTCCCTCTCTCTCTGTGTCTCTCTGTCCCTCTCTCTCTGTGTCCCTATCTCTCACTGTGTGCCTCTCTCTCTGTCCCTCTCTTTCTCTCTCTCTCTGTCCCACTCTCTCTCTCTGTGACCGTCTCTTTCCCTCAGTCTCTCTCTTTCTGTCTCCCTCTCTCTGTCCCTCTCTCTCTGTCCCTCTCTCTCTGTGTCTCTCTGTCCCACTCTCTCTATGTGTGCGTGTCCCTCTCTCTCTCTCACTGTGTTCCTCTCTCTCTTTCTGCCCCTCTCCCTTTCTGTCCCCCCTTCTCTCGCTCTGTCTCTCAGTCCCTTTCTCTCTCTGTCCCTATCTCTCTCTGTCCCTCTCTCTCTGTGTCTCTCTGTCCCCCCCTCTCTCTCTCTGTCCCTCTCTCTCTCACTGTGTCCCTCTCTCCCTCTCTATCTCTCTGTCCCTCTGTCTCTCTCTCTGTCCCTCTGTCTCTGTGTCCCTCCCTCACTCTCTCTCTCTGTCCTTCTCTCTATCACTATGTCCCTCTCTCTCTCAGTCCCTCTCGCTCTCTGTCCCTCTCTCTTTCCGTCCCTCTTTCTATCTATCACTCTATCTCTGTGTCCCCCTCTCTCTCTGTCCCTCTCTTTGTGTATCCTCTCTCTCTGTGCCCCTCTCTCTCTGTCTCCCTCTCTCCCTCTCTGTCCCTCTCTCTCTGTCCCTCTCTCTCAGTGACCATCTCTCTTTGTGTCCCTCTCTCTCTCCCTCACTCTCTGTGTCCCTCTCTCTCTGTCCCTCTCTCTGTGTGTCCCTCTCTCTCAGTCCCTCTCTCTCTCTGTCTCCCCCTCTCTCTCTGTGACCATCTCTATCTCTTTGTCCCTCTCTCGCTGTCTCTGTCTCTCTCTCTCTCTGTGTCACTCTCTCCCTCTCTGTCTCTCTGTCCCTCTCTCTGTCCCTTTGTCTCCGTGTCCCTCGCTCTCACTGTGTCCTTCTCTCTATCACTATGTCCCTCTCTTTCTCTGTCCCTCTCGCTCGCTGTCCCTCTCTCTCTGTCCCTCTCTCTCTCTGTCTCCCCCTCTCTCTCTGTGACCATCTCTATCTCTTTGTCCCTCTCTCGCTGTCTCTGTCTCTCTCTCTCTCTGTGTCACTCTCTCCCTCTCTGTCTCTCTGTCCCTCTCTCTGTCCCTTTGTCTCCGTGTCCCTCGCTCTCACTGTGTCCTTCTCTCTATCACTATGTCCCTCTCTTTCTCTGTCCCTCTCGCTCGCTGTCCCTCTCTCTCTGTCCCCCTCTCTCTCGGTCCCTCTCTCTGTGTATTCCTCTCTCTCTCTGTGTCCCTCTCTCTCTCTCTCTCCCTCTCTGACCCACTCTCTCTCTTCCCCCTCTCTCTGTGACCCTCTCTCTCTGTCCCTCTCTCTGTGTCCCTCTCTCTCTCTGTCCCTCTCTCTGTGTCTCTCTCTGCATCACTCTCTCTCAGTCTCCATCTCTCTCTCTGTCCCTCTCTCTCTGTCCCCATCTCTCTCCCTCACTCTCTCTGTCTCCCTCTCTCTCTGTGTCCCTCTCTCTCTGTGTCCCTCTCTCTGTGTCCCTCTCTCTCTGTCTCTCTCTGTGTCCCTCTCTCTCAGTCCCTCTGTCTCTCTCTGTCCCTTTATCCCTCTATGTGTCCCTCTCTCTCTCTGTCCCTCTCGCTCTCTGTCCATCTCTCTCTGTCCCCCACTCTCTCTCTGTCTCTCTCTCTGTGTATCCCTCTCTCTTTCTGTCCCTCTCTCTCTCTGTCCCTCTCGCTCTCTGTCCATCTCTCTCTGTCCCCCACTCTCTCTCTGTCTCTCTCTCTGTGTATCCCTCTCTCTTTCTGTCCCTCTCTCTCTCTCTGTCCCTCTCTCTCCCTCTCTGTCCCTCTCTCTCTGTCCCCCCTCTCTATCTGTCCCTCTATCTCTCTGTCCCTATCTCTCACTGTGTCCCACTCTCTCTCACTGTGTCCCTCTCTCTCTGTCTCTCTATCCATCTCTCTCTGTCCCTCTCTCTGTCTCTCTGTCCCTCTCTCTCTGTCCCTCTCTCTGTCTCTCTGTCACTCTCTCCCTGTGTCTCTATGTCCCTCTCTCTCTGTCTGTCCCTCTCTCTCACTGTGTCCCTCTCTCTGTCTGTCCCTCTCTCTCACTGTGTCCGTCTCTCTCTCTGTCCCTCTCTCGGTCTCTCTCTGTCCCTTTCTCTCTGTCTTTGTGACCCTTTCGCTCTCTCTTGCTCTGTCCCTCTTTCTCTATCCCTCTGTCTCTCTGTCCCTCCCTCTCTCTCTGTGTCCTTCTCTCTATCACTATGTCCCTCTCTCTCTGTCCCTCTCGCACGCTGTCCCTCTCTCTCTGTCCCCCTCTCTCTCTGTCCCTCTCTCTGTGTATTCCTCTCTCTGTGTCCCTCTCTCTCTCCATCTCTGACCTACTCTCTCTCTGTCCCTCTCTCTCTGTCCCCCTCTCTCTCTGTCCCTCTCTCTGTGTATTCCTCTCTCTGTGACCCTCTCTCTCTCTGTCCCTCTCTCTGTGTCCCTCTCTCTCTGTCCCTCTCTCTGTGTCTCTCTCTGCGTCACTCTCTCTCAGTCCTTCTCTCGCTGTCCCTCTCTCTCTGTCCCCTCTCTCTCCCTCACTCTCTCTGTGTCCCTCTCTCTCTGTCCCTCTCTCTCTCTGTCCCTCTCTCTCTGTCTCTCTCTGTGTCCCTCTCTCTCAGTCCCTCTCTCTCTGTGTCCCTCTCTCTCTGTCCCCCCCTCTCTCTCTGCCCCTTTATCCCTCTCTGTGTCCCTCTCTCTCACTGTCCCTCTCAATCTCTGTCCATCTCTCTCTGTCCCCTCTCTCTCTTTGTCTCTCTCTCTCTCCGTGTATCCCTCTCTCTTTCTGTCCCTCTCTCTCTGTCCCTCTCTCTCCCTCTCTGTCCCTCTCTCGCTCTCTGTCTCTCTCTCTCCCTCTCTCTCTGTCCCCCTCTCTCTATCTGTCCCTCTATCTCTCTGTCCCTATCTCTCACTGTGTCCCTCTCTCTCTCACTGTGTTCCTCTCTCTCTGTCTCTCTGTCCATCTCTCTCTGTCCCTCTCTCTGTCTCGCTGTCCCTCTCTCTCTGTGTCCCTCACGCTGTCCCTCTCTGTCTCTGTCCCTCACTCTCTGTCCCCCTCTCGCTCTGACTCTTTGTCCCCCTGCCTCTCTCTGTCCCTCAATCACGCTGTCCCTCAGTCTCTCTGTCTCTCTCTGTCTCTGTCTTTCTGTCCCTCTATCTCTCTGTCTTTCTGTCCCTCTCTCTGCTTGTCTGTCCCTCTCTCTCTCTGTGTCTCTCTGTCTCTCTGTCCCTCTCTGTCTGTCCCTCCCGCGCTCTCTCTGTCCCCTCTCCCTCTATCTCTTTGTCATTCTCTCTCTCTCTCTCTCTGTCTTTCTGACCCTCTCTCTCTCTGTCCCTTTCTCTGTCTCTCTGTCCCCCTCTCTATCTGTCCCTCTGTCTCTCTGTCCCTCTCTCTCACTGTGTCCCTCTTTCTCCGTCTCTCTGTCCCTCTCTCTCTGTCCCTCTCTCTCTCTGTCCCTCTCTCGCTGTCTCTGTGTCCCTCTGTCTCTCTGTCCCCCTCTCTCTCTGTCCCCCTCCCTCTCTGTCCGACTATCTGTGTGTCCCTCTCTCTCTGTCCCCCTCTCTCTCTATCCCTCTCTCTCTGTGACCATCTCTATCTCTTTGTCCCTCTCTCTTTGTCTCCCTCTCTCCTTGTATGCCACTCTCTCCCTCTCTATATCTCTGTCCCTCTCTCTCTCTCTGTCTCTCTGTCCCTCTCTCTCTGTCCCTCTGTCTCTGTGTCCCTCCCTCACTCACTCTCTCTGTGTCCTTCTCTCTATCACTATGTCCCTCTCGCTCTCTGTCCCTCTGTCCCTCTCCCTCTCTCTCTCTGTTCCGCTCTCTCTGTCCCTCTCTCTCTGTCTCTCAGTACCTCTCTCTGTCCCTCTCTCTCTCTGTCCCTTTTCTCCCTCGCTGTGTACCTCTCTCTCTCTGTCCCTCTCACTCTCTGTCCCTCTCTCTCTCTGTCACCTCTCTCCCTCTGTCCCTTTCTCTGTGTATCCCTCTCTCTCTCTGTCCCTCTCTCTCTCTGTTCCTCTCTCTCTCTGTCCCTCACTGTCTCCCTCTGTCCCTCTCTCTGTATCCCTTCTGTCTGTGTCCCTCTCTCTCTGTCCCTCTCTCTCTGTCTCTCTCTGTGTCACTCTCTCTCAGTCCCTCTCACTCTCTCAGTCCCTCTCACTCTCTCTGTTCCTGTCGCTCTCTTTGTCGCTCTCTCTCTGTCCGCCTCTCTCTCTGTGTCCCTCTCTCTCTCTCTGTCCCTCTCTCTCTCTGTCCCCCCTCTGTCTGTCCCCCCCTCTCTCTGTCTCTTTGTCCCCCCTCCCTCTCTCTGTCCCTCGGTCTCTCTGTACCTCACTCTCTATGTCTCTCTCTGTCTTTCTGTCCCTCTCTCTCTGTCTCTCTGCCCCTCTCTGTCTGTGTCCCTCTGTCTCTCTGTCCCTCTCTGTCTGTCCCTCCCTCGCTCTCGCTCTCTGTCCCCTCTCTCTCTGTCCCTCTATCTCTCTCTCTCTGTGTCTCTCACTCTCTCTCACTGTGTCCCTCTCTCTTACCCTCTCTCTCTCTGTGTCCCTCTCTCTCTCACTGTGTCCCTCTCTTTCTGTCCCTCTCTCTCTGTCCTCCTCACTCTCGCGCTGTCTCTCTGAACCTCCCTCTCTGTGTCTCTCTGTCCCCCTCTCTCCCTCTGTGTCCCTCTCTCTCTCTGTCCCGCCCTCTCTGTCCCTCTCTCTCTGTCTCTCTGTCCCTATCTCTCTGTCTCTCTCTGTGCCACTCTCTCTCAGTCCCTCTCTCTCTCACTGTCCCTCTCTCTGTCTCTCTCTCTGACCCTTTTTTCCCTCGCTGTGTACCTCTCTCTCTGTGCCTCTCACTCTCTGTCCCTCTCTCTCTCTGTCCCCCTCTCTCTGTGTATCCCTCTCTCTCTCTGTCCCTCTCCCTCTGTCCCTCACTGTCTCTCTGTCCTTCTCTCCCCCTCTCTGTCCCTCTCTCTCTCTGTCCCTCTCTATCTGTGACCTTCTCTCTGTGTCCCTTTGTCTCCCTCTATCTCTCTGTCTTCCCTCTCTCTCTAGCCCTCACTCTCTCTGTGTCTCTCTCTGTGTCATTCTCTCTCAGTCCCTCTCACTCTCTCAGTCCCTCTCACTCTCTCTCTGTCCCTCTCGCTCTCTCTGTCGCTCTCTCTCTGTCCCCCTCTCTCTCTGTGTCCCTTTCTCTCTCTCTGTCCCTCTCTCTCTCTCTGTCCCTCTCTCTCTCTGTCCCCTCCCCCCCCCTCTCTCTCTGTCTCTTTGTCCCCCCCTTCCTCTCTCTGTCCCTCGGTCTCTCTGTACCTCACTCTCTATGTCTCTCTCTGTCTTTCTGTCCCTCTATCTCTCTGTCTCTCTGTCCCTCTCTCTGTGTCCCTCTGTCTCTCTGTCCCTCTCTGTCTGTCTGTCCCTCCATCGCTCTCGCTCTCTGTCCCCTCTCTCTCTGTCCCTCTATCTCTATCTCTGTGCCCCTCTCTCTCTGACCCTCTCTCTCTCTGTGTCCCTCTCTCTCACTATGCCCCTCTGCCTCTCTGTCCCTCTCTCTCTGTCCCCCTCACTCTCGCGCTGTCTCTCTGTCCCGCCCTCTCTGTGTCTCTCTGTCCCTCTCTCTCCCTCTGTGTCCCTCTCGCTCTCTGTGCCTCTCTCTCTGTCCCTCTCTCTCTCTGTCCACCTCTCTCTATGTCCCTTTCTCCCTCTCTGTGTTCCTCTCTCTGTCCCTTTCTCACACTCTGTGTCCCTCTCTCTCTCTGTCTTTGTCCCTTGCTCTCTGTCCCCCACTCTCTCTATCACTTTGCTCCCCCCTCCTTCTCTCTGTCCCTCAGTCTCTCAATCTCTCAGTCTCTCTGTCTCTCTCTGTCTCTGTCTTTCTGGGCTTCTATCTCTCTGTCTTTCTGTCCCTCTCTGTCTG